>NC_092343.1:87835000-88092500 GCF_046630445.1 Rutidosis leptorrhynchoides
CGTCACAATATATCACAAAATCATCATTCCTTTCAGATAATGACAATATAGGTGCCGTAGTTAACTTTTTCTTCAACAATTGAAATACTTTCTCTTGTTCATCCTTCCATTCAAATTTCTTCCCTTTATGCGTTAATGCAGTCAAGGGATTTGCTATTTTGGAAAAATCTTGGATGAATCTCCTGTAATAACCAGCCAGCCCTAAAAATTGACGTATGTGCTTCGGAGTTTTTGGGGTTTCCAACTTTTCAACGGTTTCAATCTTTGCTGGATCCACTTGAATACCTTCTTTGTTCACTATGTGACCGAGGAATTGAGCTTCTTCCAACCAAAATGCACACTTTGAAAACTTAGTGTACAGTTTTTCTTTCCTCAACAACTCTAGCACTTTTCTCAAATGTTTTTCGTGCTCTTGATCATTCTTTGAGTAAATAAGTATGTCATCGATAAAACAATGACAAACTTGTCAAGGTATGGTCCACACACTCGGTTCATGAGGTCCATGAACACAGCTGGTGCGTTAGTCAACCCAAACGGCATAACCATAAACTCGTAATGATCGTAACGCGTCCTGAAAGCAGTCTTTGGAATATCATTCTCCTTTACCCGCATTTGATGATACCCAGAACGTAAATCAATCTTCGAATAAACTGACGAGCCTTGTAGTTGATCAAATAAGTCGTCGATTCTTGGTAGTGGATAACGATTCTTGATGGTAAGTTTGTTTAACTCTCGGTAGTCGATACACAACCTGAATGTAACATCCTTCTTCTTGACAAACAAAATAGGAGCTCCTCACGGTGATGTGCTTGGTCGAATGAAACCACGCTCTAAAATTTCCTGTAACTAACTTTGTAATTCTTTCATTTCACTGGGTGCGAGTCTGTATGGAGCACGAGCTATTGGTGCAGCTCCCGGTACAAGGTCTATTTGAAATTCAACGGATCGGTTTGGAGGTAGTCCCGGTAATTCTTTCGGAAATACATCGGGAAATTCTTTTGCGACGGGAACATCATTGATGTTCTTTTCTTCGGAATTGACTTTCTCGACGTGTGCTAGCACAGCATAGCAACCTTTTCTTATTAGTTTTTGTGCCTTCAGGTTACTAATAAGATTTAACTTCGCGTTGCTCTTTTCTCCGTACACCATTAAGGGTTTTCCTTTTTCTCGTATAATGCGAATTGCATTTTTGTAACAAACGATCTCTGCTTTCACTTCTTTCAACTAGTCCATGCCAATTATTATATCAAAACTCCCTAACTCGACTGGTATTAAATTAATTTTAAACGTTTCATCCCCCAGTTTAATTTCTCTATCCCGACATATATTATCTGCTGAAATTAATTTACCATTTGCTAATTCGAGTAAAAATTTATTATCCAAGGGCGTCGGTGAGCAACTTAGTTTAGCACAAAAATCTCTACTCATATAGCTTCTATCCGCACCCGAATCAAATAAAACATAAGCAGATTTATTGTCAATGAGAAACGTACCCGTAACAAGCTCCGGGTCTTCCTGTACTTCTTCCGTATCAATATTGAAAACTCTTCCTCGGCCCTGCCCTAGTATTCCCCTGATTCGGGCAATTACTTCTAATGTGGCCCGGTTTTCCACATCCATAACAAACAAAGGCGGCATTACTTGTTTCGCCACTATTTGTTCCTTTAGTTCTGTTAAACTTTGGTCCGTAGACCTCACACTTTTTCACACCATGGCCAGTTCTTTTACACTTGGTGCAAAATGTCGTGCAGAACCCATTCTGGTGGTACTCTTCACACCTTTGGCATTGCTGTTTCTGATTATTGTTGTTGTTGCGGTTGTTATTGTTGTTGGGACGTTTGTTGTAGTTGTTGTTGTTGGGATTGCGATTGTTGTTGTTGTGATTTATGTTGCGGTTGTGGTTGTAATTGTTGTTGTTGTTGTTGTACTGGTGACTCTTGTCACTGTTTCCTCCCACTTTCTCTTGACTTGTTTCATGTTAGCCTCTTTGGTCACCTGCTCCTTAATCCTTCCTTCGATCTGATTTATGAGTTTATGAGCCATTCGGCTTGCCTTTTGTATGGAAGCGGGATCGTGTGAACTCACATCTTCTTGAATCCTTACTGGTAACCCTTTTATAAACACGTCGATCTTCTCTTCTTCATCTTCGAACGTTCCTGGACATAATAGGCACAACTCTGTGAATCGTTGTTCATATGTGGTAATGTCGAACCCTTGTATTCGTAACTCTCTAAGCTCTACCTTGAGCTTATTGACCTCGTTTCTGGGACGATACTGCTCGTTTAACAGTTGCTTGAATGCTGACCATGGTAGTGCTTAAGCAGCATCTTGCCCAACCTGCTCGAGTTAGGCATTCTACCATGTTAACGCCGTACCTGTGAAGGTATGCGTAGCGTACTTAACTTTGTCCTCTTCGGTACACTTACTTATGGCAAACACCAATTCGACCTTCTCAGTTCACTGTTTTAATCCAATTGGTCCTTCGGTTCCATCAAATTCCAAAGGTTTGCAGGCAGTAAATTCTTTGTAGGAGCATCCTACACGATTTCTTGTGGAATTAGTTCCACTGCTAGATCTAGAGTTATTGTTATTTTGCATCGCAGCCTGTACTGCGGCTATGTTTGCTGCAAGGAAAACACGGAAGTCTTCCTCGCTCATGTTCAAATTCTGACGAGTCGCCGGTGCCATTTCCTTCAAAAATAGCCCAAAGAATTGAGTTAATCATATAGAATTTAAGAGTAGTCAATAGTATTTCGTAGCATAATATGAACTCATTTATAAAAGCTTTTTCTTCATATTAGCGTTTTATAAGTTTAAATTCGGGTACTACCTACCCGTTAAGTTCATACTTAGTAGCTAATATCAATTCAACTACTACAATTCCATATGAAAAACTGATTATGATAATATATCACATATAAATATTCTTCAAACTTACAACATCGCTATATTACATATAACATGAAATATAGTACACTTTGATACAGGACAGTTTTGAAGATAAATCTAGTTAATACGCAAGTTGTTCAGCAAAGGAAATAAAGACACGTAATTTATAAGTTCAGAAACAAGTCATGCATTCTGGTTTTACTAAGACGACTTCCCATCCTTGGTCTTGTGAAAAATAACCGTTATGACCATTGGCTAAGCAGCATGTTGTAATGTCATCAAAAGGACGAGGGTTTCGTAATGCCCAACCGCCCCGTAACAATCTAAAAACCTTGTTTCTCATCTCAACTACCGAGTCCGTCACTTGTGGGAATGTTTTATTTAAAAGTTGTAACCCAATGTTCTTTTTCTCAATTTGATGAGAACCGAACATTATTAACCCGTAAGCATAACATGCTTCTTTATGTTGCATGTTAGAAGCTCTTTCTTACTCATGAAATCCTATGTTGGGATATGTTGAGTCAAAATAGGTTCTTAACCCGTAGCGTAAAATTGCATTTGGGTTCCCCGCATTTAACACTTTAAAGAAAACACGGCGTAACTTACGGTCTCCCCAATGTGATATACCCCACCTATCAAAGGAAAGCCTTTTATAAACTAAGGCATTTCTGGAAAGTCTTTCAAATGTTTGACAAGTTAATTTTGTCATAATTAATTGTGCTGATGAATTCTGACCGACTCTAGACAAAATTTCCTCAATCATATCCTCTGGTAGGTCTTCTAAAATATTCGGTTGTCTACCCTTAACGTCCATTTTGTTTTTATACTGTATAATAGACAAGGATTAGATTCGTAAAAGATAATTAACAAACAATACAAGCAATTTTTACATAGAACATAAAAGTACAAGCACACTACAATACATATAATACACAACATGATTACAACCCTCTAATCTGAATCACTGGTTTCTTCTTCTTCGGACTTGGTTCGTTTTCCTAATTTTCTAGGAATATATGGTGTTCCTCTAATACGAGCCGTCGTTTTCCACAATGGTTTAAAAAAACCTGGTAGTTTAGAGGTTCCCGAGTCATTGTTACATTTTAGGAAATACGGATGTTGCCGATACATATAAAGTTCGTCGGGATTGGAATTGGGTTTCTCTATTTTTATACCTCTTCCCTTATTATTTTCTTTCGCTTTATTAAATTGGGTCGAGGTAATTTCTATAACATCATCGGAATCCTCATCGGGATCCGATTCATCGGAAAATTGGTAATCTTCCCAATATTTTGCTTCCTTGGTGGAAACACCATTGACCATTTTAAACGTTGGTCCGTTGGTTGAGGATTTTCTTTTATTTAATCGATTTACTGTAGGTATCAATATTTCTTCCTCTGGAACCTCTTCTTCTTCTTCTTCCGGTTCCTCCTCTTCCGGTTCCTCCTCTTCCGGTTCCTCCTCTTCCGGTTTCTCCTCTTCTGATTCCTCTTCGGGAATTTGTGAATCTTCCCAAAGTATATTCGACTCTTCATTATTATCAGGTGAGTCGATGGGATTTGTACTAGTGGTAGACATCTATCACACAATATCAAATATATTAAGAGGCTAATATATCACATGATAATTACATATAGTTTCCAACAAAAGTGTTAAGCAATCGTTTTTAAAGAAAACACGGTCGAAGTCCAGACTCACTACTGTATCCTAACAAACTCGATAAGACACACTAATGCAAATTTCTGGTTCTCTAAGACCAACGCTCGGATACCAACTGAAATATCCCATTCATATTGATTATAAATGTTCCATATTAATTGATTTCGTCGCGAGGTTTTGACCTCTATATGCGACGTTATTCAAAGACTGCATTCATTTTTAAAACAACTATAACCTTTATTTTATCGATAAAGGTTTAAAAAGAATTACATAGATTATCAAATAATGATAATCTAAAATATACCGTTTACACACGACCATTACGTAATGGTTTACATTAAGAATATATTATATCAAAAATAAGTTTCTTGAATGCAGTTTTTACACAATATCATACAAGCATGGACTCCAAATCTTGTTCTTATTTTAGTATGCAACCGCGGAAGCTCTTAATAATCACCTGAGAATAAACATACTTAAAAACGTCAACAAAAAATGTTGGTGAGTTATAGGTTTAACCTATATTTTATCAAATCATAATAATAGACCACAAGATTTCATATTTCAATACATCCCATACATAGAGATAAAAATCATTCATACGGTGAACACCTGGTAAACGACATTAACAAGATGCATATAGAATATCCCCATCATTCCGGGACACCCATCGGACATGATAAAATCGAAGTACTAAAGTATTCCAAATTCCAGAATGGGGCTTGTTGGGCCCGATAGATCTATCTTTAGGATTCGCGTCAATTTAGGGGTCTGTTCCCAAATTCTTAGGCTACCAAGCTAAAATGGGGCATATTCGGCTTCGATCATTCACCCATATAAAGTAGTTTCATTTACTTGTGTCTATTTCGTAAAATATTTATAAAATTGCATGTATTCTCATCCCAAAATATTAGATTTTAAAAGTGGGACTATAACTCACTTTCACAGATTTTTTTACTTCGTCGGGAAGTAACACTTGGTCACTGGTCGATTCACGAACCTATAACAAATATGTACATATATATATCAAAGTATGTTCAAAATATATTTATAACTTTTTTAATACGTTTTACTGTTTTAAGTTTATTAAGTCAGCTGTCCTCGTTAGTAACCTACAACTAGTTGTCCATAGTTAGATGTATAGAAATAAATCGATATATATATTATATTGAATCAATCCATGACCCATTGTATACACGTCTCAGGCTAGATCACAACTCAAAGTATATATATTTTTGGAATCAACCTCAACCCTGTATAGCTAACTCGAACATTACTGCATATAGAGTGTCTATGGTTGTTCCAAATAACATATATACATGGGTCGATATGATATGTCAAAACATTTGCATACGTGTCTATGGTATCCCAAGATTACATAATATATTAGAATACATGTATAATACAATATGAGTTAGCTAGGATATGATTAATATAGTTTTGTTACCAATTTTCATGTAGCTACAACAAGCAAAAATATCCAATCTTGTTTTACCCATAACTTCTTCGTTTTAAATCCGTTTTGAGTGAATCCAATAGCTATGGTTTCATATTGAACTTAAGTTTATGAATCTATCCAGAAAAACTATAAGTTTATAGTCAGAAATACAGGTGACATGTCATTTTTGTAAAGGTAGTTATTTCAGTCGAAAGAACGACGTCTAGATGACTATTTTGGAAAACATACTTCCACTTTGAGTTTAACCATGACTTTTGGATATAGTTTCATGTTCATAATAAAAATAATTTTCCCATAAGAACAACTTTTAAATCAAAGTTTATCATAGTTTTTAATTATCAAACCCAAAACAGCCTGCGGTGTTACTACGACGACGTATGTCCGGTTTTACGGTGTTTTTTGTGTTTTCAAGTTTTAAATCATTAAGTTAGCATATCATATAGATATAGAACATGTGTTTAGTTGATTTTAAAAGTCAAGTTAGAAAGATTAACTTTATTTGTGAACAAGTTTAGAATTAACTAAACTATGTTCTAGTGATTACAAGTTTAAATCTTCGAATAAGATAGTTTTATATGTATGAATCGAATGATGTTATGAACATTATTACTACCTTAATTTTAGTAGGTAAACCTTCTGAAAATGAGAAAAAATAGATCTAGCTTCAAAGGATCCTTGGATGGCTTGAAAGTTCTTGAAGCAGAATCATGACACAAAAACAAGTTCAAGTAAGATTTCCACTCGAAATAAGATTGTTATAGTTATAGAAATTGAATCAAAGTTTGAATATGAGTATTACCTTGTATTAGAAAGATATATTACTATAAATAAGAAAGATTTCTTGAGGTTGGATGATCACTTTACAAGATTGGAAGTAAACTAGCAAACTTGGAAGTATTCTTGATTTTATGAAACTAGAACTTATAGAATTTATGAAGAACACTTAGAACTTGAAGATAGAACTTGAGAGAGATTAATTAGATGAAGAAAATTGAAGAATGAAAGTGTTTGTAGGTGTTTTTGGTCGTTGGTATATGGATTAGATATAAAGGATGTGTAATTTTGTTTACATGTAAATAAGTCATGAATGATTACTAATATTTTTGTAATTTTATGAGATATTTCATGCTAGTTGCCAAATGATGGTTCCCACATGTGTTAGGTGATTCACATGGGCTTCTAAGAGCTGATCATTAGAGTGTATATACCAATAGTACATACATCTAAAAGCTGTGTATTGTACGAGTACGAATACGGGTGCATACGAGTAGAATTGTTGATGAAACTGAATGAGGATGTAATTGTAAGCATTTTTGTTAAGTAGAAGTATTTTGATAAGTGTCTTGAAGTCTTTCAAAAGTGTATGAATACATATTAAAACACTACATGTATATACATTTTAACTGGGTCGTTAAGGCATCGTTAGTCGTTACATGTAAATGTTAACCCATTATTTATTATATCTAAAGAGATGTTAAATTATTACATTATCATGATATTATGATGTGTTAATATATCTTAATATGATATATATACAATTAAATGTCATTACAACGACAATCGTTACATATATGCCTCGTTTCGAAATCATTATGTTAGTAGTCTTGTTTTTACATATGTAGTTCATTGTTAATATACTTAATGATATTTTTACTTATCATAATATCATGTTAACTATATATATATATATATATATATATATATATATATATATATATATATATATATATATATATATATATATATATATATATATATATATATGTATATATATATATATATATATATATATATATATATATATATGACATCATATAGTTTTTACAAGTTTTAACGTTCGTGAATCACCGGTCAACTTGGGTGGTCAATTGTCTATATGAAACCTATTTCAATTAATCAAGTCTTAACAAGTTTGATTGCTTAACATGTTGGGAACACTCAATCATGTAAATAATAATTTCTTTTAATATATATAAACATGGAAAAGTTTGGGTCACTACACTATAAAGCTTAGATCCATCAAAGTAATGAAGATTCAAAGCTAGAAAGCTTGAATCTTTCATGTTCTTGAAGGATTCAAATAAAATTTTGAATCTTCAAGATATAACAAGATCAAAAAGCTAAAAAGCTTAATCTTTTGATGATGATGATGTCGTGTAGAAGAAGAAAAGAAGAAGAAGAAGAAGAAAATTTAAAACTTACAATTTTTAGTGTGAGAAAGACTAGAGAGAGAATTAGAGAGAAAGTGTGTGTAAAATGTGAATAAGATCAAGTGTGGAATGGGTGAAATAAGCTTGATATATATAGTGGTGGAGGGTGGTGGTGGCCGTGGGTTTTGGGGGATAAAAGGGTGACAACTTTTGCTTTTACTTAGTGGTGGTCTAAAGGTGGTGCTTATTGTTGGGATCCCATGCAACATGTATGGTAATGGTTAACAAAAATGCTAGTATGTTGGCTCATATTAATGGGTTTTTGTCCTACATTTTAATGGGTTATAAACTTATTAAAATTGGGCTAACTTAAGAGTCCATTAGCTAGAGTAGGGTGTGCTTAAGTCCAATAAGGTAGAAAGTCCAACAAGACTAACTAGTGTGCATAAGTAAATTACTAAGCGTAATTAAGCAACCAAAAAGCCAAGTAATTGTCATTAGAAAATAACAATTAGTATTACGTAGTCATAATATTCCAATTATGACAAAAGTTAAACGTGTACCAAAATACATAGCTCGTTCTAAACGTCAAGTGACACGAACGGTCATAAAAGCATTTGAGGATCAAGTTAAGTAACTAAGTACTTAATAACACGTTCTAAAATATAAACGAAAGTAATCAACATGAAATAAGATCCCAGAATATAATCTAACACAGCACGCACAAATACGCAGTTTCGTGAAAATATAAAGCACAAATATAAGTCGAAAAAGTCGGGTCGTTACATTACCCACCTGTTAAAGAAAATTTCGTCCCGAAATTTTAAGCTGAGGTAGATGGTAGAGTTGTGAAGAGGTGATGATACTTCTGCTTCATCTGATCCTCTCGCTCCCAAGTAAACTCGGGTCCTCGTTTAGCATTCCAACGGACTCGGACAAATGGAATCTTGTTGCGTTTCAAGGTTTTGACCTCACGGTCCATAATTTCAACAGGTTCTTCCACGAAGTGGAGTTTGTCATAAATCGTAATCTCCTCAAGAGGTATGACCAGTTCTGGTTCAGCAAGACTTTTCTTCGGATTCGACACGTGGAAAGTGGGATGAACTGCGCTTAATTGAGTCGGAAGATCTAAACGGTAAGCAACGGGTCCAACACGCACCAAGACTTCAAAAGGACCAATATATCGCGAATTTAGCTTCCCACGCTTTCTGAAATGAATTACACCTTTCCATGGTGCGACTTTCAACATTACGCGGTCACCTACTTGGAATTTGCGATCTTTACGTTTAAGGTCGGCATAGCTCTTTTGACGATCACGGGCCGTCTTGAGCCTCGCTTGAATTTGACCAATCTTCTCGGTTGTTTCATAGATGAGTTCGGGTCCGGTGATTTGCTTTTCACCTACTTCGGCCCAACAAATAGGAGAACGACACTTGCGGCCATACAAAGCTTCGAAAGGTGCGGCCTTAATGCTCGAATGGTAACTATTGTTGTAGGAGAATTCGGCTGGAGGCAAATGCTTCTCCCAAGCTTTCCCAAAATCAATAACACAAGCTCGTAACATGTCCTCCAAGGTTTGAATCATGCGCTAGCTTTGTCCATCGGTTTGCGGGTGATACGCGGTACTCATGTCCAAACGTGTTCCCAAAGCTTCTTGCAAATAACTCCAAAATCAAGAAGCGAAATGGGCATCTCGGTCTGAAATAATCGATAAGGGTACATCGTGACGAGATACAATTTCCTTTATGTATAGTTGCGCGAGTTTGTCCATCGTATCGGTTTCCTTCATGGCTAGGAAGTGAGCAGATTTTGATGAGAAACGTCTAAAAGTTACAAGAGTAGGAGCCGCAAAATGTAAAGTACAAGATATTAAATAGTACGAAATGACGTTCGAAAATCCGGAACCGGGACCTGAGCCAACTATCAACGCGCGACGCAACGGAGCTAAAATTACAAGTCAACTATGCACAAGAATATAATATAATATTTAAATAATTATATAAATTATTTATATATTATATATTATATTAAATAACATCTGGAAACTAGCAAACAAACAATTTTGAGCTGGATTCCCAGGCCATGCGATCGCATGGAGCAAAAAGGTTGGCCACATTGCTATAAAAGGCGCAGTTTCAGTCGAATTATACACACCTAATTCAATCTCTCTTTCTCACGATATATATATATATATATATTATAATTTTAATTTTAATTTAAGATTAATAATAATAAGGGTATGTTAGCGAATGTTGTAAGTGTGTAAGTCGAAATTCTGTCCGTGTAACGCTACGCTATTATTAATCATTGTAAGGTATGTTCAACCTTTTTAAATTAATGTCTCGTAGCTAAGTTATTATTATGCTTATTTAAATTGAAGTAATCGTGATGTTGGGCTAAAATATTAAAGACGGGGTAATTGGGCTTTGTACCATAATTGGGGTTTGGACAAAAGAACGACACTTGTGAAAATTAGACTATGGGCTACTAATGGGCTTTATATTTGTTTAATTGAATGATAGTTCGTTAATTTAATATAAAGATTTACAATTGGACGTACCTATAAATAACCATATACACTCGATCGGACACGATGGGCGGGATATTTATAAGTACTAATAATCATTCATTTAACCGGACACGGGAATGGATTAATAGTTAATGGACTCATTAAAACAGGAGTGGATTGCATGCAAGGACACTTGGTGTAATTGATAATAAAGTATTAAAACCTTATTACTATTTAAGTCCCCAATTAGTTGGAATATTTGACTTCGGATATAAGGATAATTTGACGAGGACACTCGCACTTTATATTTATGACTGATGGACTGTTATGGACAAAAACCAGATGGACATATCGAATAATCCAGGACAAAAGACAATTAACCCATGGTAATAATCTAAAATCAACACGTCAAACATCATGATTACGGAAGTTTAAATAAGCATAATTTCTTTATTTCATATTTTATCGCACTTTTATTTACTGTCATTTTATTTATTGCACTTTTAATTATCGTACTTTTTAATTATCGCAATTTTATTTATCGCACTTTAATTATTGTCATTTACTTTACTCTTTAAATTAAGTTATATTTATTTTTAATATTTTACATTAGGTTTTAACTGCGACTAAAGTTTTAAAATCGACAAACCGGTCATTAAACGGTAAAAATCCCCTTTTATAATAATAATACTACGTATATATATATTTATATATTTACAAATATTGTTTTAAAAGTATAGCCTTAAACTTGCCTAGTTCCCTGCGGACGAACCGAACTTACTAAAAACTACACTACTGTACGATTAGGTACACTGCCTATAAGTGTTGTAGCAAGGTTTAGGTATATCCACTCTATAAATAAATAAATAACTTGTGTAAAATTGTATCGTATTTAATAGTATTTCGAAATAAAAATATAACTATTTCGTATACACCTCTGCACACATTAAGTAATTTTTGGCGCCGCTGCCGGGGAACTAAACACCGAAAGCGCAACGCTATAAAAAAATATAATAATAATAATAATAATATATATCTATTTAAGAGTATAAAAAGAAAAATATATTTTATAAAGTAAAAAGTATTTTTTTTTAAATTTAAAAATTTAAGTGTATTTTAATTACTTATTTTAAATTTAGTAAAAAAGGTAAAAATTAAAAACAAAGTAAAAAAGTAAAAAAAAATACGATGAACCTGTATTATTTTCGCCTGCACTTAATCTGAATCTGCACCCCATGCGACCACATGGATTCAAAGCCATAACTCATGCGATCGCATGAGACCGTCTGACAGGTTCTGAACCTGGTACGTACGGATTAGGGTTTTGGTTTAAATTAATTATTCTTATTATTAATTATTTGTAATTAGGTTTTAGTTATTTAATTAGTTTTTAGTTTTAGTTTTATTATTTAAATTTGTATTTTAAATTTTAAGTGTTAATTAGTTTTATAAATTTAAAAAAAAAATAATACTTTATTACAATAATAATAATAATATTTTTATAAATTAAAAATAAGAAAAAAAGAAAATATATATATATTTTTAAGAATTTGTTTAAAATATATAAAATTATAAAATATTTCTATTTCTATTTTAGTTTTTAAAAATATAAGTTTTTATTTATTTTATATAAATACTTTATATAAATATAAAACAGAATATTAAAAATTAAAAATAAAAATAAACTGTAAACGGGCTACACTGTAGCAGCCCAAACAATCTGGCCCGGTTTCCTAATTCATGCGACCGCATGAAATTTTAACTAGCACTCCATGCGATCGCATGGAGTGATTTGACAGGCCTGGTACCTTAGCTGAACAATTAGGGTTACGGTTATTATTATTATTATTATTATTAATTATTTAGTAATTAGGGTTTTTAATTAATAATTAGTTTTTAAGTTTAGTTTTTAATTAATGTTGTATTTTTAAGTTTTAATTAGTTGTAATACTTTATAAAGTTAATACTTTTATAAAATAAATAATATAAAAATAATACTTTTATAAAAATTATATTTTTATAACTTTAAGCTTATTTTTATTTTTGTATCTTTTTAATCGTTTATTTGTAATAATTGTATTTTTTTTCGCTCGTAATTAGTTTTAAGTCTATTATTTGCCGTAGTAATTTTTATTTCTAGATTTTTAGGCTTTGCCGTAAAATCCCTTAAGTGCTTTTTCTTTAGACTAAGATTTAGGTGCTTTAGAATTTTGCGACGCTATTTATAAATTTTAGTTCCTTTTTAAGTTTCGACGCGCTACTCTATTTCTATTATTCGACTCCTTATTTTTCGACACATTTTTTTTTAGGACTTAGAATTTTCTCTACTTCTTCTCTAATAATTCAAAACGAAAAATTATTTTAAGTGGTTAAATTGATAGACATCCAAATTTTCTGCTTCGTAGTAATAGTTGGATTTGTTAGTGGCTGAGTTGTGAGCTTCCGATTTAAAGGGTTCTGGCTCCCTGCTACATCTTTTGGCTATTCGAAACGTGGGCAAAAGCATAAAAGTCTATTAATTTGATAACTTTAAATAATTTTTTATTTTTTTTATAAATAGGATATTCAGTGAATGCATCGAGCAAAACGTTCACCACCTTTTATACGTTCATCACCTGTAACTCGATCAAGACATCTAGCCAATATTGTCGCCGTTGATTTTTCTTTAGAATCGTCATCCAATCGACCAAGTACTCCAATTCAAATTTCAGATAATCCATTTTTTGAACCTGACCTCACAATTGAGAATCCGGAGGATATTCAGGGACAATTCAGAGATCCTGAACCACTAATCATTTCTCCTGAACCACAAATCACTCATCCAGAGATTGTCGAGGAAGAAACCATTAAGTCAGAATCCTCTAGTGATTCAGATTCAACAAATTCAATTACGGAAAATCTGGAACCTCTAAGTATGGAAGAGCGAATGAGAGCTAAACGCACTAGCCAAGGTCATGCAATTACTCAACCAGACATTAATGCGCCAGATTATGAAATCAAAGGACAAATCCTACACATGGTAACTAATCAATGCCAATTTAGTGGTGCGCCGAAGGAAGATCCAAATGAACATCTTCGTACCTTTAATAGGATCTGTACTCTATTCAAAATCCGAGAAGTTGAGGATGAACAGATATATCTCATGTTATTTCCCTGGACTTTAAAGGGAGAAGCCAAAGATTGGTTAGAATCGTTACCTGAAGGTGCGATTGATACATGGGATTTTTTAGTTGAAAATTTTCTTAAACAATTCTTTCCGGCATCTAAAGCCGTAAGACTTCAAGGAGCAATTGTTACATTCACGCAGAAGCCAAATGAAACTCTATATGAGGCATGGACAAGATTTGGAAAGTTATTAAGAGGATGTCCGCAACATGGTTTAGACACTTCTCAAATAGTACAAATATTCTACCAAGGATGCGAAAACACTACAAGAAAAGACATCTATATAGCAGCTGGTGGTTCCATTATGAAGAAAACCGCAACTGAAGCTTACAAAATTATTGATAACACTGCTTCCCACTCACATGAGTGGCACCAAGAAAAAGATATCGTTAGATCATCTAAATCATTTAGAGCCGATTCTAGCCATGATTTTGATTCCATTTCTGCAAAGATAGATGCTGTCGAGAGATGAATGGAAAAAATGACTAAGGATATTCACTCAATACGAATTAGTTGTGAGCAGTGTGGAGGACCACATTTGACAAAAGATTGTCTCAGTATTGAACAAACAATGGAACAAAGAGAGAATGTTTCATACATGAACCAAAGGCCTGGAAATAATTATCAGAATAATTATCAACCGCCAAGACCAATCTATAATCAAAACTAGAATTATAACCGAAATGTTCCATACAACAACCAACAAGGTCCCAGCAATCAACAAGTATCCAATAATACTTACAATCAGCAAAGACCTATTTTTCAAAATAAATCACCACAAACCGATGATAAAAAGCCAAATTTAGAAGATATGATGTCAAAGCTAGTTGAATCTCAAACGTAATTTTTCACATCTCAGAAACAAACCAATGAACAAAATGCTCAAGCATTTAGAAATCAACAAGCTTCTATTCAAAATTTGGAACAAGAAGTAAGTAACCTAGCAAGGTTAATAGGTGAAGGAAAACCAGGAAGTTTACCTAGTGATACAAATGCTAACCCCCGGAATGAAACAGCTAAAGCCATTACCATAAGAAGTGGTATTACACTTCAACCACCTGAAATACCTGTAATTTCTGATGACGCTATTCCTACTCCACAAGAACCACAATCTGAGCAAGATAAGGAAACAGAACCGGTAGTTGAAAAGATTAATGAAGATAACACAGTTAAGGCAAAGCCTTATGTTAAACCATACCAACCACCACTTCCTTACCTGAGTAAAATGAGAAAAGTAAGACTTGAAGCCGAGCAATCCAAATTCTTGGATATGTTTAAACAAATAAATGTCAATCTTCCTTTCATTGATGTGATTTCAGGAATGCCTAGATATGCTAAATTTCTAAAAGATCTAATCACAAATAGAAAGAAAATGGAAGAACTCTCGACTGTTACTATGAATGCTAATTGTTCTGCAGTGTTGTTGAATAAGATACCAGAAAAATTATCAGATCCAGGAAGTTTCACAATTCCATGTTTTCTGGGTAGTCTTAGTTTAATAGAAGCATTGGAAGATTTAGGTGCTAGTATAAATTTAATGATGTATTCATTATACGCTAAACTAGACCTTGGAGAATTGAAACCAACACGAATAAGCATACAACTAGCAGATCGATCAGTAAAATATCCTAGATGGATAATGGAGAACATACTAGTTAAAGTTGGTACTTTAGTATTTCCAGTAGATTTTGTTATTCTGGACATGGAAGAAGATTCTCGAGTTCCTCTCATATTAAGAAGACCATTCTTAAACACGGCTAAAGCAATAATAGACATGTTTGGTAAGAAACTGACCCTAAGTATAGAGGACGAGAGTGTAACATTTTCTGTTGATAGAGCCATTTAACAACCGCAATCTGCAGACGATACATGTTATTATATTCAAACTATAGATTCACATGCAGAAGTGTTAGAAGAATTTCCAAAATTACAAGGAACAGGAGAATGTTCTTTAGGAGAAGGAACTGAACCAATTGATGAAACTGAAATGTTAGCTACACTCATGGCTAATGGATATGAACCAACAACAGAAGAACTTCAAATGCTAAAAGAAGAAGACAGATATCGATACAAATCATCGATAGAAGAACCACCGACATTAGAGTTAAAGCCACTTCCAAAAAATTTGGAATATGCTTATTTACATGGTGAATCTGAATTACCTGTAATAACATCGTCTTCTCTTACGAAAAATGAAAAATCTCAACTCATTACTGTGCTAAAAGCTCATAAACCAGCTATGGCATGGAAGATTTATGATATTAAAGGCATAAGTCCTTCGTATTGCACACATAAAATCCTTATGGAAGAAGGTCATAAAACGTATGTGCAACGCCAACGAAGACTAAATCCTAATACGCATGATGTTGTTAAGAAAGAAATTATTAAACTGCTAGATGCAGGTTTAATTTATCCAATCTCTGATAGTCCATGGGTAAGCCCAATTCAATGCGTACCTAAGAAGGGTGGCATGACTGTCATCACAAATGAAAAAAATGAACTTATTCCTACTAGGACTGTAACAGGATGGCGTGTTTGTATTGATTATAGAAAATTAAATGACGCCACCAGAAAAGATCACTTTCCCTTACCTTTCATTGATCAAATGTTGGAAAGGTTAGCCGGAAATAGTTACTATTGTTTTCTTGATGGTTTTTCCGACTACTTTCAAATTCCAATCGCACCCGAGGACCAAGAAAAAACCACATTCATGTGCCCTTATGGTACTTTTGCTTACAAACGCATGCCATTTGGACTTTACAACGCCCCTGCAACCTTCCAAAGGTGCATGATGGCGATTTTTCAAGACATGATAGAAGAATGTATGGAAGTTTTCATGGATGACTTTTCAGTCTTCGGTGATACTTTTGAAACATGTCTAGTTAATCTTGAACGAATGCTTATTAGATGCGAACAATCAAATCTAGTTCTTAATTGGGAGAAATGCCATTTCATGGTTAAAGAAGGCATTGTTCTTGGTCATAAAATTTCAAAGAAAGGAATTGAAGTGGATAGAGCTAAAGTTGATGTAATTGCTAAACTTCCACATCCCACCAATGTTAGAGGAGTTAGGAGTTTTTTAGGGCATGCCGGTTTTTACCGACGTTTCATAAAAGATTTTTCTAAAATTGCCACTCCTATGAATAAACTCCTAGAAAAGGATGCTCCATTCATCTTTTCAGATGAATGCATCAAATCTTTTAATATTCTTAAAGAAAAACTCACTAATGCGCCGATCATGATAACTCCAAATTGGAATTTACCATTTGAACTCATGTGCGATGCAAGTGATTTTGCAATGGGAGCCGTTTTAGGACAAAGGATTGAAAAACAATTTCAACCTATTTATTACGCTAGTAAGACGTTACAAGGAGCACAAACAAATTACATAACTACTGAAAAAGAACTCCTTGCTATTGTCTTTGCTTTTAACAAATTTCGTTCATATCTCGTTCTAGCTAAAACGGTGGTCTATACCGACCATTCTGCTCTTAGATACCTATTTTCAAAAAAAGATGCCAAACCACGATTAATCCGTTGGATCTTACTCTTACAAGAGTTTGATATTGAAATCCGAGATAAAAAGGGAGCAGAGAATCTCGCCGCTGATCATCTTTCTCGTCTTGAAAATCCTGAATTAGAAGTTCTAAATGAATCGACCATACAAGATAACTTTCCTGATGAATATCTATTGAAGATAGATTATAGTGAAATTCCATGGTTTGCAGACTATGCAAACTATTTAGTATGTGGATTCCTTGAAAAAAGGTTGTCGTACCAAAAACGAAAGAAATTCTTTAGTGATATAAAACACTATTTCTGGGAAGATCCACATTTATTTAAATGTTGTCCTGATGGAATAATACGCCGATGTGTATTCGGGGATGAAGCCAGTCAAAT
The DNA here is from genome assembly GCF_046630445.1 of Rutidosis leptorrhynchoides. Classification (NCBI taxonomy): domain Eukaryota; kingdom Viridiplantae; phylum Streptophyta; class Magnoliopsida; order Asterales; family Asteraceae; genus Rutidosis; species Rutidosis leptorrhynchoides. The sequence continues at coordinate 87,852,732 of NC_092343.1, forward strand.
CTTAAACCATTGTCACACATGACCAACAGGAGGGCATTATGGGCCTCAACTCACAGCAAGAAAAGTTTACAATGCTGGATTCTATTGGCCTACAATTTTTAAAGACGCACACCTTCTTTGTAAATCCTGCGATGCTTGTCAAAGGGCCGGAAAAATAAGTCAACGTGAGGAAATGCCACAAAATGTCATTCAAGTATGTGAAGTATTTGACATTTGGGGTATTGACTTTATGGGTCCATTTCCAAAATTTCATAATAATCTCTACATTCTCGTTGCCATTGATTATGTATCTAAATGGGCGGAAGCACAAGCTCTCCCAACTAACGATGCACGAGTTGTAGTCAACTTCTTAAAACATCTTTTTACAAGGTTCGGAACACCAAAAGCTTTAATAAGTGATCGGGGTACTCATTTTTGTAATAATTAACTTGAGTTTTTTCTCAAAAGATATGGAGTAACTCATAAAATCTCAACCGCTTATCATCCACAAATAAGTGGACAAGTTGAAAATACCAACCGAGCTTTAAAACGTATTCTAGAGAAAACCGTAGGATCAAATCCGAAGGAATGGTCCATAAATTTGGAGGATACACTCTGGGCTTTTAGAACAGCCTACAAAACCCCAATTGGAACCACACCTTTTAGACTCGTTTACGGAAAAGCATGTCACCTTCCAGTAGAAATTGAGCACAAAGCATTTTAGGCTTTGAAGACATGTAATCTTGATTTACATGAAGCTGGACGTCTACGGTTAAGTCAATTAAACGAATTAGAAGAATTAAGACATGAAGCATACGAAAATTCATTAATCTATAAGGAAAGAACGAAGAAATGACATGATAAAAGAATCAGAAGTTCAAAAGAATTTAAAGAAGGAGACAGAGTTCTTCTTTTCAATTCACGATTCGAGCTATTTCCTGGAAAATTGAAATCAAGATGGTCTGGACCATTCATAATCAAAAGAGTTTTCCCGTACGGAACAGTAGAATTAATAAATTCAAATGGGATTGAATTTAAAGTTAATGGTCACAGAGTTAAACATTACATAGATAATCTAATGGAAGTTGAAGATGAAGTTAATCACAATTTCCACACCACAGCTAACTAAGTGTGGGAAGGTTCGAATCTTTTTAGGGTAATATATATTTATGTTAGAGTTAGATATTATGTTTTCGTGTAGTTTCTGAGAATGGAATCCGAATGGTCTTTCCCTAGCAGACCCTAAAGAACTAGTCTTCTACCTCCATTCTGAATTTTTATTTTTTTTAGATTTTACGAGATGAAGAATTCCTTTGATCTAAACCATGGTCTACTACTACACGCTATGATTACTAAACGTAATAATGACACACTTCCGAGTGAAGTGGTATCCTTTATAAGAGCCAAAATGGATGGAGTAAGGAAAGAACTCAGAAAAAATCATCATAAGATACATTTAGGTAAAGGAAAATCAAAATTCGCAACAAAAAGAAGAGCACGACACCTTGAAAGATGTCATAAATGCGAAAAATGGTCACATGAAGGTAAATGTTCAAATAATCAAACATATTCAAATACCGAATTTGTTACTATATGCAGAGAAGGACCGTTTATATGTTTAGAAGAAAAGATATTGAAGAATCGAGGTTACGCTTACGTAGCTATGGAAAACCAAATCACACGACTCTCCTATGAGTCAGCTAAAGCAGGTCTCTGAGAATTCTATCTAATAGGTAAGTATGTACAGTTTTTATTTGTTTTTATTTATTGCTTTTAACCTTTTGATAATAAACACTGGATCGTTCGCTATAAAGTATTAAATTGGTATTCAATAAAATTAGGTATGCGTAACCGAAATTATTGATATCATACAAAAATTTATTACATCACTGCGAAATTTACCATTTATTCTTAAGGTATAAATATCTTTAATCAATCAACCCAAAATATTTCAAAAATTTGTCAGGAGTAAAACTAGGTTATGGAACCGAAATTACTTTACCGAAAAGAGGGGCGTATATTTTTGATAATATTTGATTGATTAAAGTGGGATAAAAGACCAAAAAGATTTTTAATTTTAATTTTTACCATGTTTTTAAAATTAATATATAAATATTAAATTATTAATGTAAATTTTTAAAAATCAATATATTTAAGTTTTTAAGTATTTTAAAAATTAATATTTTTAATATAAGTTTGTAAAATTAAAAATATTAATTATATTTATATGAATTTTTAATTTTATGCATTTTAATTTTAAGTTTGGTGTGAATTTAAAAACAAAAATTTACTTTATTTCATTAAGTTAAAAATTTGATATTTAAAATTCGTCGTGAGTTAAAAACTAGGTCGTTGAACCGAAATTGCTTTACCCAAGGGAGGGACGAGAAATTTTATTATCATTATTTTTAATATTATTGAATTAAAGTATGCCAAAAACATTAAAAAAATTCAAAAATCTTTTCTTTTAAAACAACGCTTAAAAAGTGACAATTTTTAAAATTTTGTTGAGAGACGGACTAGGACTAAGATCCGAAACGCCCTCATTCTAAAAGAAATAAAATTTTAAATAATTTAATTATTTTTTTATTAGTCAAAGGTTTTTAAAAAAAAAAAAAAAGAGAAATCAGACCCCATGCGATCGCATGGGGTTTCCTCTTCAAATCCATGCGATCGCATGGGGACCGAATACTGGTCAGGAACAAAAGTCCCAAAGAGCTGCTTCTGCTCTTCACAAAATAACACACACATATATGCAAATACTCTCAAAAACACCTCTAAAATCTTTATTTTTTCATCAAAATCAACCAAATCTCTTGCTATAATCCACTTTAATCATGAATTTGTTAAGAGGTTTTTCAAGAAAGGTAACAATTACATCCCTAAAACTCTTTAAATTCGAATTTTAGTGTTCTTGAGCTAATTTTTACCTAATTTGATTTTGTTAATTTCTAGTGTAATTAGAGTTAAATTGTTAGTATATTATGCATGTATAACCTACATTGATGCTATTTAACATGATTTGAAGCAAAAAACTTCAAAATTTTTAGGAATCTAGGGTTTGTGTTCTTGAGCAATTTGGAGCTTTTTGATATAAACATGTTATGGCCGATTTTTATCATGAATTATTGCTAAATTAAGTAGTGTAACATGTTTAGGTAGCTAAATGATCCAAACTTTGATCCTAAACATGATTTTTGAGAATTAAAGTAGACTTTTCAAGTCTAAAATTCATGAACTTGATTAATTTGATGTAAATGCCATTTGAAACTTGTTTAATTACTATTAATGGTTATTTTAACATGTTATTTGAGTTAAATGCTTATGAACTTTGTAAACATTTTCATATATGCTTATTTGAAAAAGTGTAGAATTGTTAAAATTGTGAAAATGTGTAGAAGTTTAATTTTGATTGAACATGTTATTGTAATTGTTTCAAGTTGTTATTTTGCTAATACTATTGCATATTTGGATGCACAAATTTTGTGTTTAATGTGTTTTGCAGAGTTATACCGATACTGATGGTGCATCATCATCATTTAGACAACCTGCTCCGGAACCTGAACCAGAAATGCAATATGAATCAGAACCTGAACAGGTACAACAACAGGAATAACAATATCATAATGATCAACACATACCATATTATGATCCGCAGCAAGAATATGTTAATGCCTACATTCAATTTTCGATTCATCCAATAATAGAACACCCAACGATTCATGAAGAACAGTTGCATCCCAATTTGAGATTTGATCGAAGTTGGAGAGATTACCCGACATACCAAAGTAACAAATTCAAACTGGTAACGAAAAATGTAGAAGTATCGAGGGTAATTGATTGGGAGCCTTTGGAAAGGGTCCAACTAGTTAACTCAGTTAGACAACATCTGATCCAAAGGTATGGCAGCTCTTCTTTTCCCGATTGGGAACGTTTATTCACCATTCATAGGCCTGTATATAAGGAATGGTGTGTTGAGCTTATGAGTACTATATCACTTAATGCGGATGTAGTTAGGATAGACGATAGGAATTTTCTTAGATTTTTACTTGGCCGTAGGATGTATAGGATGTCCATGCTGGACATGGCTAGGGTTTTACAGATTTACACTCCTGGTGAATTACTACTACCTGATTGAACAAATTTGATTTATCATGGTGAAAGGGTAGATAGGAATTTTGACGCGGACGCTGTCTGGAGGCGTATGTCAAATTATAATGTTTTTACGCTGGGAGGAAGACACTCCTATTTAGATATTAACAAAGCAGAGCTTCGTATTATACATAGATTTTTAGCTAATTTGATTACACAAAGAGGTAAAAACAAGGAGAAGATGACCTTACATGATTTCTTTTACCTAAATTGTATTCGAAACACTAGAAGATTTGTTAATATCCCCTACTGTGTTGGTTTTTATCTGTCCAAAATGGTGGCAGGAATACAGGACGGGAGAATAATAGGAGGAGGTATTTTTGTTACTCTCATTGGAGAGTATTTGGGTGTAGATATGGATCAAGGGGGTCCACTAATGGTGTGTAGGGAACAGGTTGATACTTTAGGATTGAAGGTATATCAGGGTGCAAAGGTATTAAAGAGCAGACGCAATCAGGCAGTACCATATGATGGTCGTCATCCACAGGTAGAGAGAGGTTCAGATGAGGAAATGGAGGAACCGGATGACATTAGGGATGTCATTAGGGAAGCTATGACTGACGTTTACCAGCGTATAGATGAGGTAGAAATGACAAACGAGGCTAGACATAGTCATTTCGAGCAGTGGCATGCCGAGAATGTGTACGAACATTCCAGGCAATGACAGCATGATAGATGGCACTATCATCAGCATCAGATCATGAGCCAGCTATCACCTCAGGTACCAAATAACTACGTACCGACCCGACCTGCTTACTATCCTCCACACCAGCCCGATATGCGACCACCATTTACTCTCTACGACCCTAACCAGGCCTATCAGTACACCTATAACCAACCGTGGAACCCGCCCGAAGACATGAACTGGAACCCCTATCCAGATTGATATAGTTCCCGTTGGTGATTTTTATCTTTTATTATTTTTATTTATTTATGTTTAAACATATAATATTGTGATACTTTTATGTAAGTTTTAACATTTTTATTATTTTGTACTAATATTTCATATTTGATTTGAAAGTGGGATGTTAAGTCCCATTTCAAATTACCATGCATGTTATTATTTGTATGTATGTATTTTGTCAATTGTACACAACAGGGTAAAACAGCGCATTTTCAAAGACTCGCATTAAGTTCAGCAAAAGCTACTAATTTTGACGACAAAATGAAAAACAAATGTGATGTAACAACAAGACGGAATGAACAAATGATGTGCACCATTTATCATTCAACAAAAAAAAAACCAATATGTTTGGAAACTTTGGTAAAATTTATCATTTTTCTACGCTAATCACCCTCGATAATTTAAATTATTACTGATTTCTTGCAAATGAGGGCATTGCAAGATCTTAAGTGTGGGAAGGGGTTAAATTCTTTCGGATTTTTAAAAATTTTAACTTAAACACTTGGTTACCATTAAAAATACTAGTAACGCAGTAGTTGTATTAGAATCTAGTGCTCTCTGATAATAAAGAACAGCCCTAGTCTTATATACTGACTACCCAATTCTAGTAAAATTTTTCAAAATTTTTAAATAAATGAATTCAAAATCATGTTTATACATATTTATGAGCGATAAAACTAGGTGTTAATACCGAAATTATTATTACCCCGGAAAGGACATAAATTGAGAAACAACCCAAAATGTTAGAATTCATTTAAAATGGAATAGAGGAAAATAAAAAGGCAAAGAAAGGAAAATAAAAGCCAAGTGTGGGAAAAATTTACCAAGTTATTTAGAACATATGACACATATTTTTGTACAAATAATTGAAGATACTTTTGTTTTGGACGATATTTGTGATGATCCGGAAATTTCTGACCAAATTTAAACTTTATCTTTAAATGATTTAATGTATTCGACACGATACGCAAAGTCTGTAAAGTTGAATCTCAAAATTTTTGAACTACTCAATTACCCTTCGATTGTTCTCAACGATTCGTGAACAATTCTGTGTAAATAGATACATATATATATATACTATAACTTGAAAACGTAACAAAGTGTTGTGTATATGATACTGTGCATTAAACTTATTGGTTTGATTATCTGATTGATATAATTAGATAAGTTAACTAGAACGTTTAAGATGAACCAGTAAAACACTAAATTGCTACAGTATTTTCGAATTGCTACAGTACCCGAAAAGCTACAGTGTTTTCGAAAATCACTATTTGCTACAGTAAAAAAAACTTTGCTGCAGTAACTTTGCTACAGTAAACACTATTTCAAAATGAAAATGTATATATGTATATGTATATACTACGAGACGATGATTTATAGAAGCAAATAACCAAAACACTTAATTGATTAAAGCTACACTTCGAGTGACATAGTTTATCAATGATTAAGTTTAATTTTTGATAAAGGTACACGTCGCGTAATGAAAAGTACTAGTTTTCTTAGTGTACGAAAGGACGTTCGAAAAACCGGAACCGGGACATAAGTCGAGTGATGACGTACGACTTATCGGAACGAAAATTACAAGTCAATTATGTACGTGAATTTAATATAATATATAATTAATTATATAAATTAAATATATTATAAATGTAATTAATAAATATGTCGACGAGGTACACGATAAAACATTGTGAGATGTAAAACCAATCCATGCGATCGCATGGGAATTGGTCATGGGAGCCATGCGATCGCATGGTGACAGATCCCAGCAAACATCTATAAATTTCGACGATTTTTGTTCATTTGTTGCACAATTACTCCCTCTGTTATATTATTATTATTATTATTATTATTATTATTATTATTATTATTATTAGAAATATTATACATAAAATACTATGACGAGGTCATGAGCGGGTCACTTTTGAAATGGGTTTTCGAGCGGGATAGAGCTAAGGAAACTATGGGTTATAGCTATGAAGGTTATGGGTAACGTTCATGGGTATTGTTCGCAAGTGAAACCTAGTGTTTATCATCTCTGTTGCGTCTACGTACTATCCTGCAATATTGAATCACAATATTAATACGTGAGCATTCATATCTTATCTTTTGTATATTAATTGTGTATCCATGTCTAGTGCTCGAGTATATATATTTATGCATGCTTGTATGCTAAATTTTATCATTAAACAGTTTATGATGAATCACGAATTAAATACACATATTACTAGTAAATGGTATATGATATACATGTTTTTGGAAAGCTGGCGAAAAATCAATAACTTTTCATTTTGATATCGAATAATTTCGATGAACGGATTAAAAGATATGATCAACTGAATTATGATTGACGTTAATTGAAATTGCTTTTGAATCTACAAGTAAGATTTAAACAATTTTGTTTATGAGATTGATAAATTGGATTTTTTGAATATTACTAACCGAGTAAATGAATCCTTATATAAGGTACGTCTCGTTTTGTTAAACAACTGTCAAAATTGACTTTTTGAAACGACTTTGGATAACTTTTGTATGTCGATATCGAGCATTAGGATTGTGATACACTATGACCTGACCTAGCTTGATAGACATTTATTGACCAACATATGTTCTCTAGGTTGAGATCTACGGTTATTTGATAATCCGAGTTTCGATCACATTTTGGCGAACAAATTTATATGCTACTAAGGTGAGTTTCATTTGCTCTCTTTTTAATTGATTTTGCAATCTATATTTTTGAGCTGAGAATACATGCAATTTATTTTAAACAATGGATACAAGTACATACTTAAATTTTACACTGAGTTTGAACGGAAAATCCCTTAGCTTTGGTAACTAGAAACTGCCAGTTATAAGAACTGGTGGGCGCGAGTAGTTATATATGGATCCATAGGGCTTGACATCCCCGTCTATTCCAGGTATAGAAACCCTAGCCTGAACTATAAAATAGATGTATACTATTTGAGTTTAATACACGTTGTATTGAGTGTATTGTACATGTTGGTTGCATGTATGTTAAAACAGGGGTACTTATTATAACGTTAAAGCTTAGTTACCAAGGTGCTCAATCTTGTAGAATATTTGATAAACGTTTCTGGATGAAACAACTGAAATCTTGTGATCCACTTTTATATACAGATTATGCAAAACACTAAAACTATGAACTCACCAACCTTTGTGTTGACACTTGTTAGCATGTTTATTCTCAGGTTCCTAGAAGTCTTCCATTGTTTGCTTATATGTTAGACAAGCTATGTGCATGGAGTCTTACATGGCATATTTATCAAGGAAACGTTGCATTCACCAAATCATCACCATGTATCTTATTTTGACTGCATTATCAATGGAAGTACTATTGTAAACTATTATTTACGGTGATTGTCTATATGTAGAAATCATCAGATGTCGAAAACCTTTGATTTAAATATTCATTTATGGTGTGCCTTTTCAAAAGAATGCAATGTTTACAAAACGTATCATATAGAGGTCAAATACCTCGCAATGAAATCGATGAATGACGTGTTCGTCCATATGGATTTGGAGCGATCGTCACAATATTTATCAGTTTTACCCAGTTTATGGTAATATAAAAGGAAGTAAAGTCTTTCAGTAGAAAAAGACACGCGCTTCTTGATTTAGGTCAGGAAGTTGTCGTCCAGACCAGTTGTAGAGTCTACGAAAAACCTTAAGTTTTCTCGAAAATCAGCTGAAAATCCACGGACCTCAGCATCAAACAGGGTCGCCAAGTGGTCAGACTTATCCTAACCATGAGAGGATCTGTCTCGTACAATGGGGGGAACCATGCAAATTAGCTTATAAGACTAATGAATCAGATCCCCAGAAAGGATAATCTCTTAAAAAATCAAAAATCAGCTTTTAAGACTAATATTACTCAATCCTTGAGATTGACTTTTAAAGATTGAGAATTACAAACTCATGGAATTCGATGATATCTAAACTCGAGCTTGAACGAGAAAATATTTTGATCAAATTACAAACCGATTTGTTTTCTGAAAATCCATTTTTAATGCGTTCATTACCATTGAACGTAAAATCCTTGGAATTCACCTGGAATTCATTAGGTCACCTGAACCAAATCGGGTGTCAACCGTAAGAACGGTGGTTGCATAGCATGGTCGAAGATAGGACCTTGTGCCAGACCGAAAAATTATAGGGTGATCTTTACTATTGCTCCTACAAAGGATAGTAATTGCATCCGACACGTTTTGGACCATGATCATCTACATGTCATTAGACATTGCCTTAATAGTTGCTTGTTCATCGCTTTCCTTTACAACCGGACGGTAGTTTATCGAAAGGTAATATACGGAGCAAGTTTACTGGACGTGTTGCTTTCCCAATACAAGGTTAGCAAGTGGGTGACACAAAACCGCAAGTTTTGAGCTAAAATTTTCAAATCGGAAACCCACAAAACCCACAAAAACAATTTGCAAACACCAGTGAAGGGTTATTCCGGAAAACTTATCTAGGGTAAAAGCTAGATTGAATTTTCAAAAGATCAAATGTTTTCATAAAGATCCAATTTCCTTAAAGGATCAAAATTTTTATAGTCATGTGAGACTGTAAACCACAACGTTACTATCATTGTTCATACCGATGTATAGAAATCACTGATGTACAAAGTGTGAAGAATTAAAAAGTGATTCTAGTATTTTTATTTCAAGACTATATTGCTTGAGGACAAGCAACGCTCAAGTGTGGAAATATTTGATAATGCTAAAAACGAACATATATTTCATAGCATTATCCTTCAAGAAAGACAAGCTTTTAGTTGCAATTGTTCTATTTACAAGTGATATTCGTTTAAATAATAAAAGATGAAGACAAAAGACAGATTTGACGAATTGAAGATGCAAACGACCAAAAAGCTAAAAAGTACAAAGTACAATCCAAGTGTTTCAAATTATTGATGAGAAACGTCTAAAAGTTACAAGAGTACGAGCCGCAAAACGCAAAGTATAAGATATTAAATAGTACGAAAGGACGTTCTAAAATCCAGAACCGGGACCTGAGCCAACTATCAACGCCCGACGCAACGGAGCTAAAATTACAAGTCAACTATGCACAAGAATATAATATAATATTTAAATAATTATATTAATTATTTATATATTATATATTATATTAATTAACGTCGGCAAACTAGCAAACAAACAATTCTGAGCTGGATTCCCAGGCCATGCGATCGCATGGCCAGAAGGCACAAATGCCATGCGATCGCATGGAGCAAAAAGGTTGGCCACATTGCTATAAAAGGCGCAGTTTCAGTCGAATTATACACACCTAATTCAATCTCTCTCTCACGATATATATATATATATATATATATATATATATATATATATATATATATATATATTATAATTTTAATTTTAATTTTAATTTAAGATTAATAATAATAAGGGTATGTTAGCGAATGTTGTAAGTGTGTAAGTTGAAATTCTGTCCGTGTAACGCTACGCTATTATTAATCATTGTAAGTTATGTTCAACCTTTTTAAATTAATGTCTCGTAGCTAAGTTATTATTATGCTTATTTAAATTGAAGTAATCGTGATGTTGGGCTAAAATATTAAAGACGGGGTAATTGGGCTTTGTACCATAATTGGGGTTTGGACAAAAGAACGACACTTGTGGAAATTAGACTATGGGCTATTAATGGGCTTTATATTTGTTTAATTGAATGATAGTTCGTTAATTTAATATAAAGATTTACAATTGGACGTACCTATAAATAACCATATACACTCGATCGGACACGATGGGCAGGATATTTATAAGTACTAATAATCGTTCATTTAACCGGACACGGGAATGGATTAATAGTTAATGGACTCATTAAAACAGGGGTGGATTACATGAAAGGACACTTGGTGTAATTGATAATAAAGTATTAAAACCTTATTACAGTTTAAGTCCCCAGTTAGTTGGAATATTTGACTTCGGATATAAGGATAATTTGACGAGGACACTCGCACTTTATATTTATGACTGATGGACTGTTATGGACAAAAACCAGATGGACATATTGAATAATCCAGGACAAAGGACAATTAACCCATGGTAATAAACTAAAATCAACACGTCAAACATCATGATTGCGGAAGTTTAAATAAGCATAATTACTTTATTTCATATTTTATCGCACTTTTATTTACTGTCATTTTATTTATTGCACTTTTAATTATCGTACTTTTTAATTATCGCAATTTTATTTATCGCACTTTAATTATTTTCATTTACTTTACGCTTTAAATTAAGTTATATTTATTTTTAATATTTTACATTAGGTTTTAACTGCGACTAAAGTTTTAAAATCGAAAAACCGGTCATTAAACGGTAAAAATCCCCTTTTATAATAATAATACTACTTATATATATATATATATATATATATATATATATATATATATATATATATATATATATATATATATATATACAAATATAGTTGTAAAAATATAGCGTTAAACTTGGCTAGTTCCCTGTGGACGAACCGGACTTACTAAAAACTACACTACTGTACGATTAGGTACACTGCCTATAAGTGTTGTAGCAAGGTTTAGGTATATCCACTCTATAAATAAATAAATAACTTGTGTAAAATTGTATCGTATTTAATAGTATTTCGCCTTAAAAATATAACTATTTCGTATACACCTCTGCACACATCACGTTTTCACTGGCAAGTTGGAGAGTCTATTACAGAATTGGTTGAAAGATATCGTCATTTGCTAGCTGAAATACACAAGCATGATGTAACCATTGAAGAGAAAGATAAAGTTACTTGTCTAGCTGGAGCATTACCTTTAGAATGGAATGGTTTCGTTTTAACTATGAAAACCAGTGGAGAACTTGCTACTACTACAGTGAACTCGTTTATTGCAAGACTTCAAGAAGAAGAGTTAGAATTGTTAAACAAAGTCAAGAGGTCTAAACAAGTTCAAGGCACGAAAATGTATTGTCCAAATGGTTATACACCGCCTAAGTCGGCTCATGCATCATTTCAAGCAGCTTTTGCTACGAACAATCAGAATATCTATGATTTAAATGTCAGCAGTACACCTATCCAATAGTCTTCGTATCCATCACAAGTTTCACCATGTTCTCTCAATACTCAATCACAGCCTACTACCAATACTACAACGTCATCTACACCGACTGCATCAGATGTTCTTTCTACTCTTAAGATCGAGAACTTGAGGAAAGCTGGAAAAGAAAAGATTAGTGAAGATATAGCTTTGTTGTCAAGCCTTGTTAATTCTTATGACAGTTATCTTGATGGTCGTGTGGGTAACATTCATCTAACAACAGAAGAATATCATCAGTTTGATAAAGATGAAGCAGAAAAGATGGATATTATGTGGGGTATGGCAAATCTTGTGAGACGAGCTAGAGATTACAAAGAGCGAACTGGAAAACCAATCAGTCTGACCAAAGATACAAAACTGGGTTTTGATATGAATTCTGTTACTTGTTACAACTGTGGAGAATTAGGTCATTTTTCAAGACAGTGCACAAAACAAGAGAAGCAGGGTAATCGTAATATGTTTAAGAATCAGAACTACAGTTCTCAGAGTCAATCTACAAAACGTGAGATTTACATTACTGATAAAGTAAATAAAGCTGATACAGCTGAGAGTCCGAACAAAGCTTTAGTTGTCATTCATGGAGACGATGATGACTGGTCTATCAAATTGAATGTTGATGATCAACAACCTAAAGCTAACATGGCCAAGATTTCTGAAGAAAAAGAAAATTGTGTTATCGGTGAAAGGATAATTGAGAAGCTGACTGCTCGTGCTGAAAGAGCTGAAAAGTTATCACGAATCATTCGGAAAGAGAAGATTCAAAAGATAGTTAAAGATAAATTCAAGAAGGTACGTGATTCAGTTCCTCGTACACCTGAATCTGGAAGTATTTCACCAACATCGTCAGAGGACTACTACTTCAACAGTTGGAAGGATAACTATGGTGATACCTCTGTGTTTGAAGAAAGTCTAGAGACTAATCAGAGTGAAGAGACATTGGTTGATTCTGATACAGAACTAGACAAATGGGGTAAAATATTTGCTACTGAATGGGAAATGTTAGTTCTCATGGGTGAAGATTCAGATCTTGAGAGTGTAAGTACAGATAATGATGATTCGGACAATACGTCAGAATCAGAGGTAGAAGTTAAAGCTGATCATATTGGAGCAGATCAATCTGAGTTTGAAGCATTGAACAAGCAAGCAGTAGATTTACTGAAGATGTGCTTATCAGAAAGTGATCTTGAAAAGGTTTCCGGTTTGACAAGAGCTAAGGATATATGGGATAGACTTGAGCAAATTCATTTGGGTAAAGATGCTGATACATCAGATTTTCTAACAGACTCGTCAGAATCAGAAGATGAGCTCGATGATGGGAAGAAGACAGATTTCTTTGCATTTATGGCTGAGACTTCTTCATCAAATAACGCTCAACAGGTATCTTCTGATCCATCTACTGTTATTGAATGTGTTAAATGTGCTGAATCTAAGGTAACAATAGATAATTTAATAAAGGCATATGCGGAGATGAAAGAAAAATGGCATGCTGACCATGTGACCACTAAGGTTGAAAATGAGTTGAAAGAACAAATCAAAGTTTATAAAAAACAACTTCACGATCTTAAATGTTATAACTTTGACATAAATCAAGCTTTAATTAAACGTGTTGACACAATTAATGAACTAAAGAAAGAAAATGAATGCGTTAAAGCTGATTTAGAGGCAATTTCAATCAAAATGAAATGTTGGGCAAGTGCGTCACAATGGAATGCATTAATAGTGGAACTTAATGACACCAAGGGAAAGGGTATTGGATATAGTTCTGCATCTCCTCCTTTTCAGAACACATTTGTTAATGCTAACGTAGTTGACAGTCGACCAGAAGATTGTATCCCTCCTAGTTATGAAGATTATGTTGAAAAGAATCAAAAATGTAGTTCAGCTAAGAATACAACTTCTGATGATATTGCTGAAGGTGCTCTAGATCATGAGGAAGATAGGAAAACTCGGTTAAGAGATAACTCTAAGACAAGTAGAGTTAGAACACCAAAAGGCCCTGTTAAGATTTTGAAAAATCCTAGATTTGCTAGCAGACCAGTTCCTCCTGTTACCCATAAGCCTGTTCAGAAAGAGAGATCAAATGATTCTCATGTGTTAGTAAGAACACAAGATCCATCATCTTCAAATTCTAATAATGTGTACCAATTCAGAGGACATAGGAAGTTTAGACAATGTTTTAATTGTGCTGTTTTTGGACACATTGCTGCTTATTGTCCTAGAAGATTTCAATCCCCGAGACATAAAGTTGACTTATCACATGATGATTCTAGATCATCTCATGTTCATCGAACAGGTTTCCCTGTAAATGATGAACTTTGTGATAAAAGATCTAAGACAAATGTTGTCTTTGGAGACTCCAAAAGGAAGTACTTCAATAGATCTGTTTCTCCTGTGAAGGGAAAAATCTCTAAAACAAATTTTGAGGCAAATGTTGCCAATGCTAATGAGCAAGGTAGACCTTTTGAACCAAAGTTGAGGTCTCCATCTCAAAGAGCTAGTCGCAGAAAGTATTTTTCAAGAACTAGACCGAGAGGAATGTCAAACGCCAAGAGCGTGACACCTCTCCTTCCAAATTTTCTAAGTTTAAGGTTTCTAATGATGAGATTCCTCCAGACTCAAACGAGAAATGGATGGAAGTTCAAGCTATGGGTGTTAATGGACAACCTACTGCCGTCCGGGCGTGGGTTCCCATTATCAATTAATTTTCTTAATGTGATGTGCAGGGAACCAGACTACCTCCAAACAACACCTGGATTGTGGATAGCGGCGCTTCGAGACATATGACTGGACATCTATCTCTTCTTTCGGATATACACCCAATTAAGGGAGGTTATGTTGCATTTGCTGGAGATAAGGGTTGTCATATTTCAGCTCAGGGTTTATTGAAGAATGATAAAGTCAGTTTTGATAAAGTCAACTACTGTCAAGAGCTTGCAAATAATTTGTTATCAGTTTCACAAATTTGTGAAAAATCCTTCAAAGTAGCATTTGATGACGAATTCAGCTACATCTTGAAACCAGAGTTTGTGATTTCTCCTGAAATGATTTTGATGAAGGCTCCTCGACAAGCTGATTTATACATGCTAGATATGAATGTTGCTACTTCAACTGCTGAACATCATCAAGCTTTTGTTTCTAAAGCGACTGAACAAGATTCTATTACATAGCACAAACGCATGGGTCATTTAAGTTTTCGGAAGATGAACCATCTGGTTCACAACAATTTCGTAGAAGGTGTTGATCTTCGTTCATTTCAGATTCCAAGCACATGTGTTCCTTGTAAGAAGGGTAAGAAGAGCAAGAAAGCACACAAGTTGGTGAAGTATAATCCAATCTCTGCTCCACTTAAGTTGTTGCACATGGATCTCTTTGGTCCAATTCGGTTTAAAAGTATTGATGGTAGTAAGTATTGTCTGGTGGTAACTGATGATTATTCAAGATTCTCATGGGTTATGTTTTTAAAAGAGAAGTCTGATACGTTTGAGAATTTGAAAGTGCTAATCAATCGATTAGAGACAGGTTTTAATTTGAAAGTTAGAAAGATTCGATGCGATAATGGTACAGAATTTAAGAATCAGTATCTCGCAGGTTTCTGTATTGAAAAAGGTATCAATATGCAATTCAGTTCTGCATACGCTCCACATATGAATGGTGTTGCTGAAAGAAAGAATAGGGTTTTGATTGAGACTGCTAGAACTATGCTAGCTGATTCATCTTTACCTGTTCATTTTTGGGGTGAAGCTGTTGCAAATGCTCGCTACACTATGAATCGAGTTTTAACCATTAAACAACTAGGTAAAACGTGCTATGAGTTATTGCATGGGAGAAAACCTTCTTTGAAGCATCTAGAACCATTTGGTGCCCTGTGTACCATTTTGAAGAGAAAACCAGGAAGTAAGTTTGATTCGAAAGTGGTTACTGGAGTGTTTCTAGGGTATAGTTCTCCTAACAAGCGAGTTTTCAACAATGAGACAAGATGTGTTGAAGAATGGTCTGAAGTTGACGTCCAACGGAATTACACAAAGACTGCTACCAAAAGTCATACTTGGATTACAACTATGATGAGCTGATTAATTCATTTAATCTTGCTCCAGATCAGACGGAGAATGAAGTAGAGTTACAAATGCTGTTTGATTTACAAAACGAGCCAGAAGTGTTTGCACCTACTCCAACTCCATTACCTACTGTCGTTGAACCAGCACAAGATTCAGATCAAGATGTTGATCCAGTGTACGATACCTGCGGATCTAATATTTCTAGTGAGAATTCTGATAATCCTGAAGATGGAGATACCACGAATCTACACCATGAGATACCTGTTCCCGCACACCCAGTTCCCAGAACTACAGCTGCTCATCTTAGAGAAAATATAATTGGAGATCCAAATGCATGCATTAGGACAAGAACACAAGTTCAGTTTGATGGTCAAGTTGATGCTCATATGACAGCTGTTGCTGCATATTTCGAGTACTCATGTCATATCTCAAGAATTGAGCCAAAGACTACAAAGGAAGCCTTGAAGCATGTTGACTGGGTCATGGCTATGCAAGAAAAGATTCAGCAATTCCATCGTTTAGATATTTGGAGACTAGTTACTAAGCTGCATGGTGCTAAAGTAATTGATCTCAAATGGGTTTTGGAAGTGCAAATTCAACGAAGATGGCAATGTTACCCGTAACAAAGCAAGATTAGTTGCTAAAGGTTATCAGCAAGATCCTGATTTTGATTACGATGAAGTTTTTGCTCCTGTTGCCAGATTGGAAGCGATTCACATTTTCTTGACTTTCGCTTCTTTTATGAAGTTCAAAGTTTATCAAATGGATGTTTAGAGTGCATTTATTTACGTCAAGCTAAACGAACGAGTATATGTCAGTCAACCTCCGAGTTTTGAAGATCATCTTCATCCTGACAAAGTTTACCGATTACGATGAGCACTTTATGGTTTACATCAAGCTCCTAGAGCTTGGTACGGACGATTATCGAGTTATCTTATCGAAAAAGGATATCAAATGGGCATGGTATACTGTGCTCTGTTCACAAAAGTTCAAGATGACGACATTATTTTAGTCCAGATTTATGTTGACGATATTATCTTTGGTGCTACTAAGCAGAAACTTGTTGATGAGTTCGAACAGGTGATGAAGGACGAGTTTGAAATGAGTAAATTGGGTCTTCTACACTACTTTCTTGGTTTACAAGTCGAACAGACAGAAAATGGAATTTTTCTTCATCAGGCAAAGTATGTGAATGATATACTGGAACGTTTCGGTATGACTCAAGAACGTCCTGTGTCAACTCCATTAGCTGTGAATCATGGTATTTCACTTGAGTGCGAAGGAGAACCTGTTGATCCTACATATTATCGAGCAATCATCGGTTCGCTTATGTATCTCACTGCGTCTAGGCCGGATATTATGTTCGCAACTTGTCTGTGTGCTCGTTATCAAGTTAATCCGAATACAGTTCATCTTACAGCTGCCAAGATCCTACGTTATTTGTTGCATTCGCCAAATCTCGGCATCTGGTATTCGAACGATGAGAAGTTTGATCTTGTAGCTTACAGCGATTCAGATTATGCAGGTTGCAAAATTAACAACAAATCTACATCAGGAGGATGTCAATTTTTAGGTGAAAGGCTGGTGACCTGGCAGGGCAAAAAACAAACTGAAGTTGCTCTTTCCACGTGTGAAGCTGAATATATAGTTGCTGCTAGTTGTTGTTCGCAAGTTGTTTGGATCCAACAACAACTACACGATTACGGGCTAAGAATCTCTTTCTCTCCTCTTTATATTGATAATACTGCTGCTATAGCGATCACTAAGAATCCTGTTCAACATTCTATGACAAAACACATAGGTGTTAAATATCATTTTCTTAGGGATTGCCATGAGAAAAAGATTATTGAGGTTAAGAGAATAGGTACTAAGGACCAGAGGGCTGAATTATTTACTAAGGCTTTTGATAGACCTAGGTTCTTATTCCTACTAGAGATGAATGGCATTGTTGATCGAGACAAAGTGATTTCGGATGTTGTATGCGAGGTTTAGTCAAGACTTTTAGACTTTGCATGTAGGATGCATGACATATAGATTTTTTAGTTTCTGATTATCTGTATTGCATATTTTTGCTTTCTGTCTGCATTTCTTTGCATGATTTATCTCATGTTTGCATGCTAGTCTGTAGATATTTTCTGTTTGGTTAAAATGCTAAAACATAAAAAGATTTTATATTTTAGTATTTTAGGGGGAGCATATGTTATCAGCAGAAAATACCTAAAAAGTGAAAAATGCCTCACCAGAAAATCTTAAAAAGTTAAAAAAAACCGAAAATGAGCTTGTTTTGATTAATCTGTTGGAGATGAAGAAATTACTGTACTGAGAATTGATATACTTGATTAGTAATGACTGATTTAAACGTTTATGTCTATCTGTTGTGTGATGTACTGATAGATGTGACTTATGAATTCTTGACATTAGACAATCATAATAAGAATATCGATCATCTGAGATTCAGAAGTCATGAATGATCTGTTGCGTTTGAAGGTAGTCACCTAATTATCTCCGAAATTGTATCTAATGATAATTGTTGAGGAACTCAACAGTCGGTTGAGGGTATCCCCTATCATAATTGATAATCGTTAGAGAAAGTTGGGGGTGAATTTTAAGTTGAGGATTATCTGTTTGGTTGGTGCATACCACGTTGTCACAGCCCTAAGACATAATAATCGAAACTAAACCCTAAAAATATCCGAGAAAATTAGTTTATGTCGAAAGTAAGTGTCCCTTCTCGCTTAAGGTCGAAAAGTATAATTCCTTATTGCGGACCGTTCAAGCATTTAAGGGAGAACACCTTCGAGTGATCTGAGCACACAACAAAGAAACATGAGTTCATGCATAACAATGGAAAATCCATTCATGATGACGTTCAAAATCAATATGTCAAAAGACAGTGATATGCTCAAAAAGGAAATATCAAAAGAAAATCAAAGTCAAAAATAATTGGCGTATCAAGATGGCAAAGTCCTGAAAGTATGAAGAATGCTGATTCATGATGTGCTCATAAAGAACTCAGATCATTCTTAGTGTGACGCCCCCGCGCAGCTTGAATTGTTTAATCACGACATTCACACTGAACTATCAAGATTCTTGTCGTCTGCAATATAGAGTTATACCTATTAAGACCGTAAGTTGGAAAGATACTTATCTAGATATACTCTAATTAAATATATGTATATGAAAGTTCTACTTTTGATTCCGTTTTCCATGTCAACTTGAATATAATGAAGTTAAGGGCCTTGAGATTTATTTCGTGTGACGACTGGTCATCAGGCAAGTCTGCTTTAACTTTAGACCAATCCCCGCGGTAAATTATGTGCCTATTCGGATAATCCAATATATTCTAAAATCTGTCGTTCCAACTAGATTGAAGATTATCAATACACTGATAGAAGCCAAAGGTTGACAGGGTTATTCAAAATGCCGTGAGAACCATCCTGTTCAATTTGAATGAATTACATGGAAAGAGATAACGGAAAGTTACATGTAATGAATTGACAACCCAACAACAACGTACAATCATAAGTGATGAAAGAATCAAGGATTAATGAACTTAGCGTGATCTCAAAAATCATTGCTCTATAGTGTTCAAAGTACTTAATGCCAACATGATTGTCGAAGTGTCCGGAATGAATATGTTCATGTTTAATGAGGATTGATATCAGTAATTGCATGATAATAGACATAGACTGGATAATTGGGAATGAACAACAGAAGTTGATTCAATATGTCAGTTCTGATCCATTTTTATATTGTTAATCATTTTGCTCACAAAAAGAATGTGGATTTGTATATTTCATTTATGGCTTGTTCTGATTACTGAAAAACAACAAAAAGATTTTGGTTTACATGTTATTGCATTTCATGATAGAATGTCTTTCTTTTGCATAATTTTAGTTGCATGACATTTTACATCAGAAAATCTATAAAGATTTTTTTCATTTCATTGTTTTCTGATTATCCTCGAAATGCATAATGACATCTGAAAGAACCTTGTTGAGATCAAGATATTTCTGGCCACCAAATCCATAAGTTTGAAGTTTTTAGAGCTGGTGATTAGTTGACGGACTTTAATGATTTAAAGTAGTTAGTGAATTTAAGATAACATTACACTATATGACTTACTCAGGATAAACAAAATGTTTGGAGTGATAACCTCAAATAGGTTAAGTTGTTTGGATTACCTAAGTGTTAATGGTCATTTCTTGAAGGCTTTAGTGATTTATGATTCAAAATGAAAGTGTTAGTTAGCCCTAAGATTTCTAAACGATTCGAAATCCTAAGTTTGTGAAATTTTGAAATTGCCTAAGTGGCTTATAAGCACGCTTGATGTGTGAACCGTACGAGTAACCACACGTTTGATGCTAACCGTACGGATGACCCTGATCAAAATTGGTCTAAGACTATTGGGTCACACGCACGTGTGATTAAGATGAGACGTGCGGTTGATTGTGGATCGTGTGATCAACCGTACAGTTGATCATGAGAGTATAAATACGGGTGACGAGCTCAGAAGCTCACACTTGTGCACCCACTTCTATTTCTCTCTCATTTTCGATCTTAACCAATCAAGATTTCCACCGTAGCATTCATTCATTACTTGATTCCGATCTCAGCGCCACCCAATAGGTACAATTTCATCGAGTTTTAGTACATTAATTTGTTGTTTGAATGTATCGAAACTCTAAGGGTTCTTAACTCGAATTTCATGAAATTGAAACTTGTTTTGATGTATATCTGTGTTTGTTTTAAGTTAAACGATACTTACACTTGCTATTGTGATGTAAATCGGTCCCTAAAACGATCAAACATGTATTTTGTTGAATTTAAAAAGGCATTTAATATGGGTTTCATCAGACATGCACGAGTGACGTCACTCGTACGCGTGAGACATGACTCGCACGAGTCAGTGCACGGTTGATGATCAATCGTGTGGACCTTTGAGCTCACTCGTTTGTCTTGATCTTATTGATCACTCGTTGGCAAGAGCTGACACGTGTGATTAACCGCACGAGTCACCACACGGTTGACTCACTCGCTTAGAATTTTACCTCAACCGTGTACATTGTCTGAAACCATATTACTACTCAAACGTGTCAACAGTGTCACGAGTGACTATATCACTTGCACGATTGATCTATCAGCCGCACGTGTGACATGATCACTTGCACGGTTCATCATATTTAACACGTTTATGACACTTTGATGCAAATGCTATGATGTTTTATGGTGATTGATTTATATATCTAACTGTTCTGTAAATGTTTCAGTTTTTGTTTAGATATCATCAAATGGCTGAACAACAAGTCAATATTCCGATTGTTAACGTTGAAGGATAGGGGGAGCAACAAGCTAATCCTCAAGCTAATCCTATCAACCCACCTGCTCAGCAAGAGATTACTCTAGAGAAGGGAGAACTGAACAACCAAGTTGCTCTTTATGACACTAATCTTGAGAGAGGTTCTCACTTTAAGGAGATTGTTAAGTTTCTTAAGAGATCAAGGATACACACTGCTATTTCTACTGAATGCACACCATACTACAGCCATCTGAGAGAGTTCTGGAGAAACGCTGTACTGGATGTAGATGAAGATAAGCTTGTTAGTAAGGTTCAAGGACATGATATTACTGTTTCTAAGGATGTGATTAGAAGGATTTTGGGTTTTAATGACGAGAACTGCTCCCATATGACTATCAGCAGAGAACGAATTCATGGTTACTTTAGAAGATGTGCTTATTCTGGTTACCTTGGTGGCAAATCCGAACTGATGAAGACACTACTACCTCCACAGTTTAGATATCTTGCTCATGTGATTAGCATTGTTTGAGTGGACGCAAATCTAGTTTTGATAAGTTGAACGAGAAAGTGCAAAGTATGTTTGTGGCACTTGTTTTAAAGGAACCATACGATTTCTCGGGATTTGTTTTATATTACTTCAAAGCAAACCACTTCAGTACTACTCAGAGATATCTGATCTATGTCTGTTTTCTTCAATTAATCATTAATGACACTGCACCTGATCTACCTAAGCTTGAAGAGGATATTATCCACCTGAAGCCAATGAATTCGATTACTTTCTGCAGAATGGAAGAGACAAGGAATGAGGATTTAAAGCCTGACTTTAATAGAAAGCTCATTTGTCATCTTATCAAGGAGAACTATTAAGCCCAGCAGGTAATGCTTGGAGGAATGAGGATTCAGACTCTAACTACGAAGTTACCGATGAGGAAGGTGAGGGTGATAATCAGAAAGCTACTGGTAATGTTTAAGGAGGAGATAAGGTTGATGACGAGGTTATCGAGGGTGATGATGAAGCGACAGAGGAGGATGTCAGCTTGATTCAGAGGAAAAAGGAAAGGAAAGGATCCTATGACCTCAGAACAACTCAAGATGAAGGAGAAAAGAACGAAGTATTCTTATGAGTCACCTCAGAGATCATCACAAGGAGGTTGAAAACAACAAGCTCAGAGGAAGCCATCCGGTTTCATGAAGGATGCAAGGGCTGCTGTTACATCACCGAAACCTGCCACAACAATACCTCATGTCACGTCAGATGAATATAAGACTCAGCAAAATCTGTTGATGTCTTTGGTCATGAAAATAACCAATCTGGAAAATCAAGCTACTGAGGAGAAGAAGAAGAGAACAAGAGGTTATCTGATAGGTTAGATCGACAGAAGAGTAGGACAGATAAGTTGAAGAAGAAGTTTTTGGCAATTAAGAGTGAGAACAAGGAGAAATTGAAGAAGTTGAATGAAAGAATCGAACAGCTTACCTCTGGTAAAACAAAGTTGATTAAGGAGAGAGAAGAAGAGTATTCTTCTGATTTGGGAGAAGGTGATGAAAAAGATGATGAAGAAGACGCTGGAACTGGAGGACCCTCTTTTGATATACCGTTAGTGATACCTATTCGAAGTTTTAATGAATATGGTGAGGTCTTTACTGCTGAATATTTTATGAATTATTCAAATGTTTTTAATGATGCAGAAAAGGGGGACGTTCCACCAAGTTAGTTTCCGATGGAACAGCTTGCTGCTCTAGCATGCGATAGCGATAATGATACGGAGAATGCAGAGTCAGCTGAAGCTGAAAATAAGGCTCCACAAGAAGAGTCATTGTCAAGTTTCCCTCCCGAATCAATCCAAAATATCAACTTAAGTGATTTCGGTAATTTGTTTACTGATGAGAAGAGTGAAGATTCTGTTGGTAAAGATAGTTTGAAAGAGGATGTGATTATAGAATCCGAGGACAAATTTGTGATTGAATCTGATGATGTAGAAGGAGAAGAAGAAGTTGAGATTGTTATGCCTTCGCTTGAGCGATACTCGCATCCGTCACTCAACACCTTAAGTGACTTCTTCAATCTGAGTTGTGATGAGAAAAGAAAGAACATAATTGAGTTAGAAAAGGCGAGGAAGGTATAGAAAGAACAAGTGAAAGAAGTGGATGTTATGATAGAAAGGAACAAGAAGATCCGATATGAGAAACTGCTCGTTGAGAAAGAAAGAAAAGAAACTGAATTGAAAGATAAGAAACTCCGAGCCGAACAAGCTAAAGCCGAGACATGGAATGAGATTAATGAATGGTTCAAACGTGATAGGGTTAAAGTGAATAGAAACGTTAAGGAAGACGAAGATCATCAAAGTTGGTGGAGACAGAACGTTGTTAACCCTGATCAAGTAGATAAGCCAGAACTCGAGCCGAAGTTTGTTAGTTTCTATGAGAAAGGTA
The DNA here is from genome assembly GCF_046630445.1 of Rutidosis leptorrhynchoides. Classification (NCBI taxonomy): domain Eukaryota; kingdom Viridiplantae; phylum Streptophyta; class Magnoliopsida; order Asterales; family Asteraceae; genus Rutidosis; species Rutidosis leptorrhynchoides. The sequence continues at coordinate 87,876,665 of NC_092343.1, forward strand.
AAAAAACCAAGAAGTACTCCAAGGGTAAAATTTTGAGTTGGGGCTATTTCAAGGAGATAAATTGTTTTGCGATCAAGAGGGAAGGCGGAGTAGATTATATGGCACGTACAAGTCACTTCAAAACTCTACCGTACTTCGAGATCATGCGACTTGCAAAGCTGAAGATGTTGAACCTGAAGATTGTGATCTTTCCAGGGGGTTTCAAAGAAAACTCAGATATGAGTATAAGACAGGGAAATGGGACATCTTTAAGTCAACGGCCGCTAGGTTTTCCATACACCCGACAAAGAAAAATTCTAAAGGAGGACCTATCCGTGTTGTTAAGTTCCGTCCAGCTAAGTATATGAAACAATCTCCCTTGATGCCATTACCCAAGGATATCTATAAGAACTTCATATGGTGGTTCTATGATGAGTTATCGGAAGAAGCAGTGATTTTGACTACGATTGAGAAGGAAGATGGTAGCATAAAGTTCGACAATGTGAGGATCTTGGATCCTATGTGGCTAAGGAACTTATCGAGATTTGATGTGGAGACTCTTCACTGCCATCACATTACTATTAGAGATGATCGAAAAGAGGAAGCTATGAGATATCAACGTGTGATCGATGTCTACTTTGCATACCTCAACAGAAACAGTGATGCTCAAAGCTCAAACCAAGTTCAAGCCAGTTAATCCGGGTCTGATACTGTGTTGCTTGTTTGTTTTTAGTTTTTGATGTTTGTTTATGCGAGAGAGAGAATCTGGATCTGTAATAACTTTACTAAGACTGGTTGTGTTTATGAACTTGTATGGTTTATGGATGTTTACTTAATTGTAATAGATGTTCTAGGTCCTAGGGGGAGTTGTTGATGCATTTTATGCAAGTCCATAGACATCTACCTACGTCCATTGCAAGTACAACAGTTTACAGGCCACCATGATCGCTCGTTATTATCCTATCTGTGTTTGTATGTGGTTACAGGAACTGCAGGAACGAGATTTGGATATTTGACTATATTAGACTTAGTCAGACGTATGAGTGAAGCCTCACTCGTACGGCTGACATGTAGTGACCCGAACTTTTCCATGTTTATATATATTAATTGAGATTGATATTTACATGATTAAATGTTTCCAACATGTTAAGCAATCAAACTTGTTAAGACTTGATTAATTGAAATATGTTTCATATAGACAATTGACCACCCAAGTTGACCGGCGATTCACGAACGTTAAAACTTGTAAAAATGACATGACGATATATATATGGATATACATATGGTTAACATGAGATTATGATAAGTAAGTATCTCCATAAGTATATTAACAATGAGTTATATACATATAAACAAGACTACTAACTTAAGGATTTCGAAACGAGACATATATGTAACGATATCGTTGTAACGACATTTAAATGTATATATATCATATTAAGATATATTAATATATCATAATATCATGATAATATAATAATTTAACATCTCATTAGATATAATAAACAATGGGTTAACAACATTAATTGAGATCGTTAACTTAAAGGTTTCAAAACAACACTTACATGTAACGACTAACGATGACTTAACGACTCAGTTAAAATGTATATACATGTAGTGTATTTAGATGTATTAAAATACTTTTGGAAGACTTCAAGACATATATCAAAACACTCATACTTAACGAAAATGGTTACAGTTACTTTCCCATTCTTTTCTTGCATCAAGAATTCTAGTCGTATTCTTACCCGTATTATACACAGCTTCAAAACGTACTTACTATGGGTATATACCAATAGAAACTAGCATGAGATTCCACTCTTGATTTTGTCATGTATGACTAATCAATTTTAACTTCTACCATGAGCTAGTCAACTAACTAGAACTCCTTTTAACCCCACTCACCACTCACCAATTACCGCTCATCATTCACTCCATTTCACTTCCAATTCTCTTTCTAATTCTCTCTCAACACACACACACACTATTATGAACGTATTTTTCCAGTATTTAATCATCATCTTCATCAAAAATCACTTCAAGAATCAAGCTATAATCATCATAGGAAGAACACTTCAAGAACACTTCAAAAATCCCTTCAAGTTTACTAATTTACTTCCAAGCTTTCTAATTCATTCCAAGTAATCATCTAAGATCAAGAAACCTTTGTTATATACAGTAGTTTATCTTTCTTATTCAAGGTAATATTCATATTCAAACTTTGATTCAATTTCTATAACTATAAACTATCTTAATTCGAGTAAAAATCTTACTTGAACTTGTTTTTGTGTCATGATCCTACTTCAAGAACTTTCAAGCCATCCAAGATCCTTTGAAGCTAGATCATTTCTTGTCACTTCCAGTAGGTTTACCTACTAAACTTGAGGTAGTAATGATGTTCATAACATCATTCGATTCATATATATAAAACTATCTTATTCGAAGGTTTAAACTCGTAATCACTAGAACATAGTTTAGTTTATTCTAAACTTGTTCGCAAACAAAAGTTAATCCTTCTAACTTGACTTTTAAAATCAACTAAACACATGTTCTATATCTATATGATATGCTAACTTAATGATTTAAAACCTGAAAACACGAAAAATACCGTAAAACCGGATTTACGCCGTCGTAGTAACACCGCAGGCTGTTTTGGGTTAGTTAATTAAAAAGTACGATAAACTTTGATTTAAAAGTTGTTATTCTGAGAAAATGATTTTTATTATGAACATGAAACTATATCCAAAAATTAAGGTTAAACTCAAAGTGGAAGTATGTTTTCTATAATGGTCATCTAGACGTCGTTCTTTCGACTGAAATGACTACCTTTACAAAAACGACTTGTAACTTATTTTTCCGACTATAAACCTATACTTTTTCTGTTTAGATTCATAAAATAGAGTTCAACATGAAACCATAGCAATTTGATTCACTCAAAACGGATTTAAAATGAAGAAGTTATGGGTAAAACAAGATTGGATAATTTTTCTCATTTTTGCTACGTGAAAATTGGTAACAAATCTATTCCAACCATAACTTAATCAACTTGTATTGTATATTATGTAATCTTGAGATACCATAGACACGTATACAATGTTTTGACCTATCATGTCGACACATCTATATATATTTCGGAACAACCATAGACACTCTATATGTGAATGTTGGAGTTAGCTATACAGGGTTGAGGTTGATTCCAAAATATATATAGTTTGAGTTGTGATCAATACTGAGATACGTATACACTGGGTCATGGATTGATTCAAGATAATATTTATCGATTTATTTCTGTACATCTAACTGTGGACAACTAGTTGTAGGTTACTAACGAGGACAGCTGACTTAATAAACTTAAAACATCAAAATATATTAAAAGTGTTGTAAATATATTTTGAACATACTTTAATATATATGTATATATTGTTATAGGTTCGTGAATCAACAGTGGCCAAGTCTTACTTCTGGACGAAGTAAAAATCTGTGAAAGTGAGTTATAGTCCCACTTTTAAAATCTAATATTTTTGGGATGAGAATACATGTAGGTTTTATAAATGATTTACAAAATAGACACAAGTACGTGAAACTACATTCTATGGTTGAATTATCAAAATCGAATATGCCCCTTTTTATTAAGTCTGGTAATCTAAGAATTAGGGAACAGACACCCTAATTGACGCGAATCCTAAAGATAGATCTATTGGGCCTAACAAATCCCATCCAAAGTACCGGATGCTTTAGTACTTCGAAATTTATATCATATCCGAAGGGTGTCCCGGAATGATGGGGATATTCTTATATATGCATCTTGTTAATGTCGGTTACCAGGTGTTCACCATATGAATGATTTTTATCTCTATGTATGGGATGTGTATTGAAATATGAAATCTTGTGGTCTATTATTATGATTTGATATATATAGGTTAAACCTATAACTCACCAACATTTTTGTTGACGTTTTAAGCATGTTTATTCTCAGGTGATTATTAAGAGCTTCCGCTGTACCATACTTAAATAAGGACGAGATTTGGAGTCCATGCTTGTATGATATTGTGTAAAAACTGCATTTAAGAAACTTATTTTGTTGTAACATATTTGTATTGTAAACCATTATGTAATGGTCGTGTGTAAACAGGATATTTTAGATTATCATTATTTGATAATCTACGTAAAGCTTTTTAAAACCTTTATCTATGAAATAAAGGTTATGGTTTGTTTTAAAAATGAATGCAGTCTTTGAAAAACGTCTCATATAGAGGTCAAAACCTCGCAACGAAATCAATTAATATGGAACGTTTTTAATCAATAAGAACGGGACATTTCAGTTGGTATCCGAGCGTTGGTCTTAGAGAACCAGAATTTTGCATTAGTGTGTCTTATCGAGTTTGTTAGGATGCATTAGTAAGTCTGGACTTCGACCGTGTTTACTTGAAAAATGATTGCTTAACAAATTTTGTTGGAAACTATATATTTTTAACATGTGAATATTATGTGATATATTAATCTCTTAACGCGTTTGATATTATGTGATAGATGTCTACCTCTAGAACAAGTCCCATTGACTCACCTAATAATAATAATGAAGAGTCAAATGTAAATTGGAATGATTCGTGGACTGATTCACAAGTTCCCGAAGAGGAGCCGGAAGAAGAGTCGGAACCGGAAGAAGAATCGAAACCGGAAGAAGAATCGGAACCGGATGAAGAAATAGAACCGGTGGGGGAAATAATAAAACGGTTAAGTAAAAGAAAATCCTCAACCAACCGACCAAGGCTAATTATGGTCAATGGTGTTTCCGCTAAGGAAGCAAAATATTGGAAGGATTACCAATTCTCCGATGAATCGGATTCTGACGAGAATTCCGATGATGTTATAGAAATTACCCCAACTGAATTTAAAAAGGCAAAAGAAAATAATAAGGGAAAGGGCATAAAAATAGAGAAATCTAATTCCAACCCCGATGAACTTTATATGTATCGTCAACCCCCGAAGTCCTTAAGTTGTAACAATGACCCGGGAACCTCTAAACCACCAGGTTTTTCTAAACCAATGTGGAAAATGACGGCTCGTATTAGGGGAACATCATATATCCCTAGAAACTTGGCAAAACGAACCAAAACCGAAGAAGAAGAAACAAGCGAGTCGGAATAAGATAGTTGTATTCGTGTGGTGTAATATATGTAATATAGTGTGCTTATGCTTTATGATATATGTAAAAATTGCTTGTATTAATAAGTATTTTTTTTATGAATCTAACTCTTGTCTATTTTACAGTATAAAAGCACAAAATGGATAGACAACCCAATATTTTAAGAGACCTACCCGGAGACATGATTGATGAAATCTTGTCTAGAGTCGGTCAGAATTCTTCGGCACAACTATTTAAGGCGAGATCAGTTTGTAAGACATTCGAAGAACGTTCCAAGAATGCCTTGGTTTATAAAAGGCTTTCGTTCGAAAGATGGGGGATATCACATTGGGAAATCCATAAGTTACGATGTGTTTACTTTGATGCATATATTGCGGGGAACCCAAATGCTATTTTACGCAATGGGTTAAGAAATTATTTTGACTCAATATATCCGAATATTGGACTTCGTGATTTAGAAAAAGCGGCTAACATGCAACATAAAGAAGCATGTTATGCTTACGGATTAGTAATGTTCGCTTTTCACCAAAGTGAGAACAAGAACATTGGCCTACAACTATTAAACAAAACGTTCCCACAAGTGACGGAGTCGGTAATTGGGGTAAGAAATGAGGTTTTTAGATTGTTACGGGACTGTTGGACATTACGTACCCCTCGTCCCTTTGACGACGTTACAACACGCTGTCTTATCAACGGCCATAACGGTTATGTTCCACAAGACCAAGGATGGGAAGTAATCCTAGTAAAACCAGAATGCATGACTTGTTTCTGGACGTATGAATTACGTGTCTTTATTGCCTTTGCTGAACGACTTGTGTACTAGCTAGAATTATCTTCACAACCATCTTGTATCAAATTTATTGTGTGCTATATTTCATGCTATATGTAAAATAAGCGGTATTGTAAGTTTGTAAAATATTGTGTAAAAGTTTAAATGCGAAATATTATTATAATCTGTTTTTCATATAGAATTGTAGTAGTTGAATTGTATATTAGCTACTAAGTATGAACTTAACGGGTAGGTACTACCCGAATTTAAACTTATAAAACGCTAATATGAAGAAAAAGCTTTTATAAATGAGTTCATATTATGCTACGAAATACTATTAACTACTCTTAATATTCTGTATGATTAACTTGTTCCATTTGACTATTTTGAAGGAAATGGCACCGACTACTCGACACACCGTGAATATGAATGAAGAGGAATTCCGTACTTTTCTAGCTTCAAACATAGCCGCAGTACAGGCTGCGCTACATACCAACAATAACCTTGGATCTAGCAGTACAGGAAATCGTGTAGGATGCACCTACAAAGAATTCACTGCCTGCAAACCTTTGGAATTTGATGGAACCGAAGGACCGATCGAATTGAAACGGTGGACCGAGAAGGTTGAATCGGTGTTTGCCATAAGTAAGTGTACTGAAGAGGACAAAGTAAAGTACGCTACGCATACCTTCACAGGTTCTGCGTTAACATGGTGGAATACCTATCTAGAGCAATTGGGACAAGACGATGCGTACGCACTACCGTGGTCAGCATTCAAGCACTTGATGAACGAGAAGTACCGTCCCAGAACCGAGGTCAATAAGCTCAAGACAGAACTTAGAGGGTTACGAACCCAAGGATTTGATATTACCACGTACGAAAGACGATTCACAGAATTGTGCCTATTGTGTCCGGGAGCATTCGAAGATAAGGAAGAGAAGATCGACGCGTTTGTGAAAGGATTACCGGAAAGAATACAAGAAGATATAAGTTCACACGAGCCCGCCTCCATACAACAGGCATGTAGAATGGCTCACAAACTAGTGAACCAGATTGAAGAAAGAATTAAAGAACAGACTGCTGAAGAGGCCAATGTGAAGCAAGTCAAAATAAAGTGGGAGGAAAACGGTGATAAGAATCACCAATACAACAACAACAGCAATTACAACAATAATCGCAACAATTATCCCAACAATCGCAACATCAATCGCAACTACAACAAACGGCCCAACAACAACAACAACAACAATAACAACAACAACAACAACAACAACAACAACAACAACAACAACAACAACAACAACAACAACAACAACAACAACAACAACAACAACAACAACAGCAACTACAACAATCATCCCAACAACAATAATAACCGCAACAACAACAACAATCAGAAGCAGCTATGCCAAAGGTGTGAAAAGTATCACTCGGGGTTCTGCACCAAATTTTGCAACAAGTGTAAAAGAAATGGTCATAGCGCGGCGAAGCGTGAGGTCTACGGACCAGGGGTTAATAGAACGAAAGGAACAAATGGTGTCAGAACGAGTAATGGCGGAGCAAGTAGTGTCGGAGCAAGTTATGCCAATGTAGTTTGTTATAAATGTGGAAAACCGGGCCACATTATTAGAAATTGCCCGAACCAGGAGAACACGAATGGACAAGGCCGCGGAAGAGTTTTCAATATTAATGCGGCAGAGGCACAGGAAGACCCGAAGCTTGTTACGGGTACGTTTCTTATTGACAATAAATCTGCTTACGTTTTATTTGATTCGGGTGCGGATAGAAGCTATATGAGTAGAGATTTTTGTGCTAAATTAAGTTGTCCATTGACGCCTTTGGATAGTAAATTTTTACTCGAATTAGCAAATGGTAAATTAATATCAGCAGATAATATATGTCGGAATCGAGAAATTAAACTGGTTAGCGAAACATTTAAGATTGATTTGATACCAGTAGAGTTAGGGAGTTTTGATGTGATAATCGGTATGGACTGGTAGAAAGAAGTGAAAGCAGAGACCGTTTGTTACAAAAATGCAATTCGCATTATACGAGAAAAAGGAAAACCCTTAATGGTGTACGGAGAAAAGGGCAACACGAAGCTACATCTTATTAGTAATTTGAAGGCACAAAAACTAATAAGAAAAGGTTGCTATGCTGTTCTAGCACACGTCGAGAAAGTACAAACTGAAGAAAAGAGCATCAAGGATGTTCCCATTGCAAAAGAATTTCCCGATGTATTTCTGAAAGAATTACCGGGATTACCCCCACATCGATCCGTTGAATTTCAAATAGATCTTGTACCAGGAGCTGCACCAATAGCTCGTGCTCCTTACAGACTCGCACCCAGCGAGATGAAAGAACTGCAAAGCCAATTACATGAACTTTTAGAGCGTGGTTTCATTCGACCAAGCACATCACCGTGGGGAGCTCCTGTTTTGTTTGTCAAGAAGAAAGATGGTACATTCAGGTTGTGTATCGACTACCGAGAGTTGAACAAACTTACCATCAAGAACCGCTACCCACTACCGAGAATCGACGACTTATTTGATCAACTACAAGGCTCGTCTGTTTATTCAAAGATTGACTTACGTTCCGGGTATCATCAAATGCGGGTGAAAGAAGATGATATTCCAAAGACTGCTTTCAGAACACGTTACGGTCATTACGAGTTTATGGTCATGCCATTTGGTTTAACTAATGCACCAGCTGTGTTCATGGACCTTATGAACCGAGTGTGTGGACCATACCTTGACAAGTTTGTCATTGTTTTCATTGATGACATACTTATTTACTCAAAGAATGACCAAGAACACGGTGAACATTTGAGAAAGGTGTTAGAAGTATTGAGGAAGGAAGAATTGTACGCTAAATTTTCAAAGTGTGCATTTTGGTTGGAAGAAGTTCAATTCCTCGGTCACATAGTGAACAAAAAAGGTATTAAGGTGGATCCGACAAAGATAGAAACTGTTGAAAAGTGGGAAACCCCGAAAAATCCGAAACACATACTCCAGTTTTTAGGACTAGCTGGTTACTACAGAAGGTTCATCCAAGACTTTTCCAGAATAGCAAAACCCTTGACTGCATTAACGCATAAAGGGAAGAAATTTGAATGGAAGGATGAACAAGAGAAAGCGTTTCAATTATTGAAGAAAAAGCTAACTACGGCACCTATATTGTCATTTCCTGAAGGGAATGATGATTTTGTGATTTATTGTGACGCATCAAAGCAAGGTATCGGTTGTGTATTAATGCAACGAACGAAGGTGATTGCTTATGCGTCTAGACAATTGAAGATTCACGAGCAAAATTATACGACGCATGATTTGGAATTAGGCGCGGTTGTTTTTGTATTAAAGACTTGAAGGCACTACTTATATGGGGTCAAAAGTATTATATATACCGACCACAAAAATATTTAACATATATTTATTCAGAAACAACTGAATATGAGGTAGCGTAGGTGGATTGAATTGTTGAATGATTACGACTTTGAGATTCGTTACCACCCGGGAAAGGCAAATGTGGTAGCCGATGCCTTGAGCAGGAAGGACAGAGAACCCATTCGAGTAAAATCTATGAATATAATGATTCATAATAACCTTACTACTCAAATAAAGGAGGCGCAACAAGGAGTTTTAAAAGAAGGAAATTTAAAGGATGAAATACCCAAAGGATCAGAGCAGCATCTTAATATTCGGGAAGACGGAACCCGGTATAGGGCTGAAAGGATTTGGGTACCAAAATTTGGAGATATGAGAGAAATGGTACTTAGAGAAGCTCATAAAACCAGATACTCAATACATCCTGGAATGGGGAAGATGTACAAGGATCTCAAGAAACATTTTTGGTGGCCGGGTATGAAAGCCGATGTTGCTAAATACGTAGGAGAATGTTTGACGTGTTCTAAGGTCAAAGCTGAGCATCAGAAACCATCAGGTCTACTTCAACAACCCGAAATCCCAGAATGGAAATGGGAAAACAATACCATGGATTTCATCACTAAATTGCTAAGGACTGCAAGTGGTTTTGATACTATTTGGGTAATAGTTGATCGTCTCACCAAATCAGCACATTTCCTGCCAATAAGAGAAGATGACAAGATGAAGAAGTTAGCACGACTGTATTTGAAGGAAGTCGTCTCCAGACATGGAATACCAATCTCTATTATCTCTGATAGGGATGGCAGATTTATTTCAAGATTCTGGCAGACATTACAGCAAGCATTAGGAACTCGTCTAGACATGAGTACTGCCTATCATCCACAAACTGATGGGCAGAGCGAAAGGACGATACAAACGCTTGAAGACATGCTACGAGCATGTGTTATTGATTTCGGAAACAGTTGGGATCGACATCTACCGTTAGCAGAATTTTCCTACAACAACAGCTACCATTCAAGCATTGAGATGGCGCCGTTTGAAGCACTTTATGGTAGAAAGTGTAGGTCTCCGATTTGTTGTAGTGAAGTGGGGGATAGACAGATTACGGGTCCGGAGATTATACAAGAAACTACCGAGAAGATCATCCAAATTCAACAACGGTTGAAAACCGCCCAAAGTCGACAAAAGAGCTACGCTGACATTAAAAGAAAAGATATAGAATTTGAAATTGGAGAGATGGTCATGCTTAAAGTTGCACCTTGGAAAGGCGTTGTTCGATTTGGTAAACGAGGGAAATTAAATCCAAGGTATATTGGACCATTCAAGATTATTGATCGTGTCGGACCAGTAGCTTACCGACTTGAGTTACCTCAACAACTCGCAGCTGTACATAACACTTTCCACGTCTTGAATTTGAAGAAATGTTTTGCTAAAGAAGATCTCACTATTCCGTTAGATGAAATCCAAATCAACGAAAAACTTCAATTCATCGAAGAACCCGTCGAAATAATGGATCGTGAGGTTAAAAGACTTAAGCAAAACAAGATACCAATTGTTAAGGTTCGATGGAATGCTCGTAGAGGACCCTAGTTCACCTGGGAGTGTGAAGATCAGATGAAGAAGAAATACCCGCATCTATTTCCAGAAGATTTGTCAACACCTTCAACAGCTTAAAATTTCGGGACGAAATTTATTTAACGGGTAGGTACTGTAGTGACCCGAACTTTTCCATGTTTATATATATTAATTGAGATTGATATTTACATGATTAAATATTTCCAACATGTTAAGCAATCAAACTTGTTAAGACTTGATTAATTGAAATATGTTTCATATAGACAATTGACCACCCAAGTTGACCGGCGATTCACGAACGTTAAAACTTGTAAAAATGACATGACGATATATATATGGATATACATATGGTTAACATGAGATTATGATAATTAAGTATCTCCATAAGTATATTAACAATGAGTTATATACATATAAACAAGACTACTAACTTAAGGATTTCGAAACGAGACATATATGTAACGATTATCGTTGTAACGACATTTAAATGTATATATATCATATTAAGATATATTAATATATCATAATATCATGATAATATAATAATTTAACATCTCATTAGATATAATAAACAATGGGTTAACAACATTAATTGAGATCGTTAACTTAAAGGTTTCAAAACAACACTTACATGTAACGACTAACGATGACTTAACGACTCAGTTAAAATGTATATACATGTAGTGTATTTAGATGTATTAAAATACTTTTGGAAGACTTCAAGACATATATCAAAACACTCATACTTAACGAAAATGGTTACAGTTACTTTCCCATTCTTTTCTTGCATCAAGAATTCTAGTCTTATTCTTACCCGTATTATACACAGCTTCAAAACGTACTTACTATAGGTATATACCAATAGGAACTAGCATGGGATTCCACTCTTGATTATGTCATGTATGACTAATCAATTTTAACTTCTACCATGAGCTAGTCAACTAACTAGAACTCCTTTTAACCCCACTCACCACTCACCAATTACCACTCATCATTCACTCCATTTCACTTCCAATTCTCTTTCTAATTCTCTCTCAACACACACACACACTATTATGAACGTATTTTTCCAGTAGTTAATCATTATCTTCATCAAAAATCACTTCAAGAATCAAGCTATAATCATCATAGGAAGAACACTTCAAGAACACTTCAAAAATCCCTTCAAGTTTACTAATTTACTTCCAAGCTTTCTAATCCATTCCAAGTAATCATCTAAGATCAAGAAACCTTTGTTATATACAGTAGGTTATCTTTCTTATTCAAGGTAATATTCATATTCAAACTTTGATTCAATTTCTATAACTATAAACTATCTTAATTTGAGTAAAAATCTTACTTGAACTTGTTTTTGTGTCATGATCCTACTTCAAGAACTTTCAAGCCATCCAAGATCCTTTGAAACTAGATCATTTCTTGTCACTTCCAGTAGGTTTACCTACTAAACTTTAGGTAGTAATGATGTTCATAACATCATTCAATTCATATATATAAAACTATCTTATTCGAAGGTTTAAACTCGTAATCACTAGAACATAGTTTAGTTAATTCTAAACTTGTTCGCAAACAAAAGTTAATCCTTCTAACTTGACTTTTAAAATCAACTAAACACATGTTCTATATCTATATGATATGCTAACTTAATGATTTAAAACCTGAAAACACAAAAAACACCGTAAAACCGGATTTACGCCGTCGTAGTAACACCGCGGGCTGTTTTGGGTTTGTTAATTAAAAACTATGATAAACTTTGATTTAAAAGTTGTTATTCTGAGAAAATGATTTTTATTATGAACATGAAACTATATCCAAAAATTAAGGTTAAACTCAAAGTGGAAGTATGTTTTCTAAAATGGTCATCTAGACGTCGTTCTTTCGACTGAAATGACTACCTTTACAAAAACGACTTGTAACTTATTTTTCTGACTATAAACCTATACTTTTTCTGATTAGATTCATAAAATAGAGTTCAATATGAAACCATAGCAATTTGATTCACTCAAAACGGATTTAAAATGAAGAAGTTATGGGTAAAACAAGATTGGATAATTTTTCTCATTTTAGCTACGTGAAAATTGGTAACAAATCTATTCCAACCATAACTTAATCAACTTGTATTGTATATTATGTAATCTTGAGATACCATAGACACGTATACAATGTTTCGACCTATCATGTCGACACATCTATATATATTTCGGAACAACCATATACACTCTATATGTGAATGTTGGAGTTAGCTATACAGGGTTGAGGTTGATTCCAAAATATATATAGTTTGAGTTGTGATCAATACTGAGATACGTATACACTGGGTCATGAATTGATTCAAGATAATATTTATCGATTTATTTCTGTACATCTAACTGTGGACAACTAGTTGTAGGTTACTAACGAGGACAGCTGACTTAATAAACTTAAAACATCAAAATATATTAAAAGTGTTGTAAATATATTTTGAACATACTTTAATATATATATGTATATATTGTTATAGGTTCGTTAATCAACAGTGGCCAAGTCTTACTTCTCGACGAAGTAAAAATCTGTGAAAGTGAGTTATAGTCCCACTTTTAAAATCTAATATTTTTGGGATGAGAATACATGCAGGTTTTATAAATAATTTATAAAATAGACACAAGTACGTGAAACTACATTCTATGGTTGAATTATCGAAATCGAATATGCCCCTTTTTATTAAGTCTGGTAATCTAAGAATTAGGGAACAGACACCCTAATTGACGCGAATCCTAAAGATAGATCTATTGGGCCTAACAAACCCCATCCAAAGTACCGGATGCTTTAGTACTTCGAAATTTATATCATATCCGAAGGGTGTCCCGGAATGATGGGGATATTCTTATATATGCATCTTGTTAATGTCGGTTACCAGGTGTTCACCATATGAATGATTTTTATCTCTATGTATGGGATGTGTATTGAAATATGAAATCTTGTGGTCTATTATTATGATTTGATATATATAGGTTAAACCTATAACTCACCAATATTTTTGTTGACGTTTTAAGCATGTATATTCTCAGGTGATTATTAAGAGCTTCCGCTGTCGCATACTTAAATAAGGACGAGATTTGGAGTCCATGCTTGTATGATATTGTGTAAAAACTGCATTTAAGAAACTTATTTTGTTGTAACATATTTGTATTGTAAACCATTATGTAATGGTCATGTGTAAACAGGATATTTTAGATTATCATTATTTGATAATCTACGTAAAGCTTTTTAAAACCTTTATCTATGAAATAAAGGTTATGGTTTGTTTTAAAAATGAATGCAGTCTTTGAAAAACGTCTCATATAGAGGTCAAAACCTCGCAACGAAATCAATTAATATGGAACGTTTTTAATCAATAAGAACGGGACATTTCATGATAGGCTCATACGCACGGTTGATGCTGAGCTAAGTCATAATTACAACATAAATGGGAAGACACGAGTGAGTGATCACCCGTACGGCTGATGAAGCCAACTTGTACGTGTGATGAATGACTTGTACGGGTGAGTCAACAACAGGGGTATATAAAGTCTTATGTTCTTCATTTTAGGTTAAGCCTCTCATTTTTTATACACACTCAGATCTGGTGAGCTCCTCTGATTCTCTCTCAGCCCAAATCACCCAGATGGTGAATAATAGCTCTAGGTGTTGATCTAATCACACTTGATTTAGTTGTGGTTTGACTAAATTAATCCCAAAAAGCTTAACCTATTCACTATAGGGTTTGATTCACTTATTCCGCCATTGTGTGAGTTAAATCTGTTGATTTCTAAGTTCCTAGTAATGTTTCATCAGAATTCAGTCTTCAGTACATCGCTCTCCTTCACCCTCAACTGGTGATAACCCGATCGCAAATCGATTTTGGAGTAAATGCTGGATCCTTGCAGCTGGTCAAAAAGATCGTCAATCCTGGGAAGGGGATACTGATTCTTGATCGTCAACTTTTTTAGTTCACGATAATCGATACACATGTGGAAAGATCCGTCCTTCTTCTTCACAAACAAAACAGGTGCGCCCCAAGGCGATGAACTCGGTCGAATAAATCTACGATCTAGTAATTCCTGTAGTTGAATCTACAAATCTTGCAGTTCGGAAGGTGCAAGTCGATAAGGTGCGCGAGCTACAGGTGCATCTCCCGGTACTAGGTCGATCTGGAACTCCACTGATCGCGACGGGGGTAATCCTGGCAACTCTTCTGGAAAGACGTCAGGAAATTCGTTCACAATTCGTACATCATCCACGCTTTTCTCCTCAGTTTCAAACTTCTTCACGTGCGCCAAAATAGCAAAATGCCCTTTTCTCATGACCTTTTGTGCCTTCATGCAACTAATAAGGTTCAGCTTCGGGCTACATCTATCCCCGTAAACAATTAATGGCTCACCATCTTCGTGAGGTATACAAAGAATCTTCACACCACAGATAACATCTGTCTTTACCCTGGACAGCCAGTCCATTCCGACTATCACATCAAAGCTCCCCAACTTAATGGGTATCAAATCAATCTCTAAATCCACAACAGCTAAGTTTATAATACCTCCTCGGCCGATTTGGTCAACTTTCTCAAGTTTTCGATTGTCTACTTCAACAAGATGACTCTCCTCCAAAGGAACTAATGACCAATCTATCTTAGAGCAAAAGTGTCTACATACATAACTCCTATCGGCAGCAGTATCGAACAAGACAGATTCTAAGAGTTTATTGATAGTGAATGTACCTGTGACCAAGTCAGGATCTTCACGGGCATCTCTGGCGTTCATGTTGAAGACTCTTCCACGTACAGGCCCACCATCCTTCTTCTTGTTAGGACATTCATTCTTGAAGTGGCCCTGCTGACCGCACTCAAAACAATTCCTTGGTCCATTCGGGTTTGTCCTCACAGCAGGGGCGGTGATCTTACAATCTCTGCCGATGTGTCCAGTCCTTTTACACTTCTCACACACTACGTTGCAGTATCCAGTGTGATGCTTGTATCATCTCTTACACTGAGGAAGGCTACCTTTGTAGTTAGGGTTAGGGCTAGGGGTCCTCCAGTCGTTGTTTCCCTTAAGGTTCTCATGCCTCTTAACTGGGTTCTGATTAAAACCTTTACCCTTACTTCTGTCCCACTTACGTTTCCCGTTACTAACTGCCGATTCTGATTTCACCTTCTCTGGCTCTTGGCGGGTAATTGGATTCATCAGGGTGTGCGCCATGCGCATAGCTTCTGGGACATTTGCTGGTTTCGAAGAGGTGACATTTCCCTGAATGTCCTTGGGGAGTCCCCACAGATATCGTTCCATTCGTTTGAACTAAGGAGTAACCATTGTGGGGCACATCAAGGCTAACTCCAAGTACCTTCGGTTATAGCCATCAAGGTCATTTCCTACGACTTTCAGTTCCCAAAACTCCGCTTCCATTTTCTGAATTTTGGTTCTGGGGCAGTACTCCTCGATCATAGCCCTCTTAAACTCCTCCCAGGGTCTTGCATACGCTTCATCAATTCCCCGAGCCTGGGCAAACGTGTTCCACCATGTCAAAGTGCTATCTGACAACGTGTAGGATGCGAACTTGGTCTTATTCACTTCGGAGCAGTTACTCACACGGAACACAGATTCCAACTTTTCAAACCATCTCGTCAGCCCAACTGGCCCTTCTGCTCAACTGAAATTGTGGGGCTTGCAACTCTGAAATTCCTTAAAAGGGCACCCATTCTGAATGTTCTGGTTGGCCGATGGGGCTTGTGGGTTAGCATTCGCCATAGCTGCGACTACTCGAGCAGCTATCATCTACTCAATTTGTGATGCGGTAGGCATTTCTCTTGGACCTCTTCCATTTGCCATCGATCTTCCAAACAAAAATTCGACTTATGTCAAAATCCATTAACCAGCAACGTCATAGCATAAGGTAAACAACATGGAAGAAACACAATACACGTTAACTAAGCATGGCAAACAAGCAGCAGATAGCACAAAAGCCAACATGTAATAGCTTAAATAAAATGCCGTACAATAATTCAGACAACAGCAATTCCATTCATAGTAAGAAATTTGCATACAACTTCATAAAGTTCGTACAATACAAGAATGAAAAACATGAAACTACGAACGGAGATACATAATGAAATCTAATACAATAGTCCTAGGGTGAGGGTGGGTAAATGATGTCCATCATATGGGACACCTGGTCCTCGAGCTCAGTCACGCGAGTACGTAAGGCAAGCACTTCCCTCGTCAGCTCCTCGATGGTGGGTGGTGTTGGTGGTGCAGATGGTCCAGATGGTGCAGACATAGCACTAGAAGGAGATGGCACAGTGCGGGCTGTAGCGACCCTGTAAAATCGTCATTGACGGCGCCGCTAACTTAGGTCCCGTTGCGTGGTCATAGTCCCTATATGAGACTCGTTTGACCAAAATTATGTCGCATTCATTTGAAAAGTACAAGACTTGCAAAGTTTAGTTTACCAAACGGCTCGACAACAAGTTTAAGTTACAAAAGTATAAAGTATAAATGAAATAACTTGCGACAAAATAAGATGAAAATCACGGTTGCTATAAATAGCGTAAGTATCTAAACAATATGTTTGAATCCAAAGGTGCTATCACTAGCGTATGTATGTATGTATGCTTGACTCCAAGAAAGTAATCAGAGTGTATGCATGTATGCTTGACCCCAAGCAAGTATGAGTGTACGCGGAAGCATGTATTAAATAGCCATTCATGAACCTGAGAAACATATAGAAAACTGTCAACGAAAAATGTTGGTGAAATCATAGGTGTTTGTATACGTTGTTTTTGAACCACAAGATTTTGTATAGTTGATTATCCAAATCATTTGCATTCCAAAAGTATGTTCGCGAGCACCCAATTATCAGGACTTAACTGTTTTGCACCCTGTTGCGTAGTGTTAGAACATACACTAAACCCGAAAATATATTTCATCCGCTAACGGTAGCGAACCGTCCGAATGAGGCTCGTCAAGCCCATGTGATCACATAATATAAGTTCTCGCTTACACCCTGCAAGTGTAACTAATGATAATCAAATTGAGGTTTTTTGTTCTAACTCGCTGTGGAATGTTTGTTTCCGTACTTGTGTTTAAAGTATAAAGCATGTAGTATAAAACTGTATATGTTTCTCATCCCATGATTTAAAAGTATAAAAGTTTTTGAATGATGGAACTATGATCTCACCTCGGGTGCACGAGTATAAAAGTACTTCACAAGGTAAACGTGTGCATGAAAGTTGCTTAGCCTTGACCTAAACAAGTAAGTTGTATCAATTAACCGATTACGACACAAGGTCGGGAGAAATGTGTTCAATTAATCTTATGGCTCGTTACGACTCGATTATATAGCATGTGAGTCACGTTGTCAAGTTTCATGCAAGAATCAAGTATAAAAGTATGTTAGAACGATTACATAAGTATTTGGTTAAGTTTGATTAAAAGTCAAACTTGGTCAAAGTCAAAGTCAATGTCAACGGGGTCGGGTCGGTTATCCGACAATTTTTCTTCAATTAGTAGTCATATATAAACATGTTGGCCAAATTTCATGTTAATCGGAGTTGCGAGTAAGAGGGGATGAATTTGTGAAAACACAAAATAAGTTGGTCTACTTTTTCAGCACAGGAGTGGCGCTCCAAAACCAGGAGCGGCGCTCTTGAGGACCAGAAGTATCGCTCTTGTTTATAGGGGCGGCGCTCCTGACGTCTGATGAAAAACTCCACAAAAAGGCCTACTAGGAGCGGCGCCCTTAGTTCAGGAGCGTCGCTCCTGTACCTGGGAAATGCTGTTTCTGAGTTTTATCAAGTGCACGAACCAAACTTCAAACAAGCATAACTCATGAACCGTTCAAAACAAGTATCTTAGATCATTGGAAAGGTATTTCGACAAGGAACACAACTAAACACATTTCATCAAACAAGTTCATCATTTATCATAACAAAAACCTTGTCGAATGATCGTTAAATGTTCATAATCAAAGTTCCAAGTTCTAAAAATGCATTTCATGATTCGGGAAACCAATTTACATGTATGATATGCCGTTTCAAAGGTAATTAAACATATAATACAACTAAACACTTACTAACAACATCTCATGTCATTCAAGGCATTAAAAGTTCGTTTTAAAGTTCATCAAACCCTAACCCAAAAATCACAAAATCAATAATCATGTTAGTGATGTTTTCCAGGTCAACCTACACATCAAATTGAAGCTAATGATGCTAGTAACACATTTAATACATGAACTTTAACATTTAAACAACATTTATTCAACCAAAATCAAAGATTAAGCACACCCATTTCAAGTGTTCAAACTAGTTACTTAAAACAACAAATCGAGCAAACTAAACACATATTCATGTTAGACTTGAGCCATAGATACTAATTAACACCATTTCAAGTATATAAAACGAATTTAGAGAAATCTAGTGTTTTTAGAAAGTTACTCAAACTTGATGAAATTGGTACCAAAATGTAGAGGATGAAGAGAGGATCACGAAAATGTAATTTGTTTTGATGTTGGCCTCCTAGATTGAATTTAGATGATGAATGATTGAGTTGGGTATTTGTGTGTGTTCTTGAGATGGAGAGAAAAAGAGGAGGAAGGAGGTGGAAGATGGATGGAAATGAATGGATGAGAATGGTGGGTTGACTAGTTGACCTAGTCAACTAGTTTGCCCACTTGACAACTTCGGTCCCTCAAGTTTCAAAGTGGGTACGTGAATTAACCAAACGAATATTTTAAAAACGCTCGAGTAAACGAGAGATGTTATAATCGAATAACGAAATATTAAGAACGTTAGTTAACAAAAGATACGAATTTAGATAACGAAAGACATTATCTAAAAAAAAGACGGTGTTAAAAATAAATTTAACGAAAAAATGCGGGATGTTACATTACCCACACCTTAAAAGAAATTTTGTCCCGAAATTTAGTTGGAAGTAGTAGTTGTTGTTTCTTCCTCGAGATCTTGCTTTGTCAATTCTACGAATAAGTGAAGGTACTCCCTTGGGCATTTCAACGAACTTTGACAGTCGGGATTTTACGTTGTTTCAGAGTTTGGTTTCACGATTCAAAATTTTTAACCGGTTCTCCTAGGAAGTGAAGTTTATCATCGATAGTAAGCTCGTCGAAGAAGATAACAAGTTCTTGTTTCGCAAGACACGTCTTTAAGTTGATACATGGAATGTAGGATGAACGGAATTCGATTGAGTCGGGAGATCAAAACGGTAAGCAACGGGTCCAATACGCCCCAAGATTTCAAAAGGATTAATGTATCGCGGATTTAGCTTTCTGCGTTTCCTGAAACGTATTACACCTTTCCAAGATGCGACTTTTAACGTTACGCGGTTATCCACTTGGAATTAGAAAGGTTTACGTCTAACATCGGCGTAGCTCTTTTGGCGACTACGGGCCGTCTTGAGTCTTTCTTGGATTTGATCGATCTTAACGGTTATTTCATGAATGAGTTCGGGTCCGGTGGTTTGCTTGTCACTTACTTTGGTTCAATCAATTTAGAAAACGACAATTTCGGCTATGTGAGTTTCCGAAAGGTGTGGCGTTAATACTCGGGTGATAAATATCGTGGTAAGAGAATTCAGTTAAAGGCAAATACTTTTCTCAATAAAATTTAAAGTTGATAATACAAACTCGTATTATGGTTTCTAAGGTTCGAATCATACATTTGCTTTGTTCGTCAGTTTGTGGGTGATACGCGGTACCCATGTCTAACGTGGTCCCAAGGCTTTTTGTAAGTCACTCCAAAAATGTAGAAGTGAAACGAGAATCTCCATCCGAGACAAGGTACATTTCTTTAAGATATATTTGAACAATTTGTTAGGACTTGAAAATGTTTGTTAGAACAAGTTTCTTATCAGTTTCTGAAAACGTTCGTTAGGACTATTTACCCTCGTGGCGAATACTAGTATAATGTGAAGAGTCTCTCTCTCCATTGAGAATTTAGATAGAAAATTTCCTCCTACGAAAGTACAAGTGTGATGCGAGAGAAGTTTTCGCCTCGATGTGAGCACATCAAGCATTTTGTAGTTCGTCGATAAAACTGTGCAAAAAACGAGATAGTATACACGTGTCACATATGTTTGAAGTTGAAAGAATTTGTCATTCATTCGGAAGCATAAATATGGTTCGACAATAATTGAAGATGTGTTCCTGGTATGGTTGTTATCAGTATTCTCGGAGTTTTTGAATGTTCAAACAAGAAAGATGAAGTCATGTACATGGCACATGGTGGTGATTAGGTTGATCGAGTCCAACCACCATCACGTGTCATTAGAACTTTGGTATGAATTACCGTAATATAACCACGTTGATCGAGTGTCGTTATATTACGCTAACTCATACCTCCATTCCCACATCACTCCATAGATTCAAGTTCGTGTAATCATGAAGATTTAAAATGAACAAAGTGCAACGACGTCTCAAACGTGACTCGTATTGGATAAAAAGAATTTGTGCAACTCTGAAGATGC
Organism: Rutidosis leptorrhynchoides; assembly: GCF_046630445.1. Taxonomy (NCBI): domain Eukaryota; kingdom Viridiplantae; phylum Streptophyta; class Magnoliopsida; order Asterales; family Asteraceae; genus Rutidosis; species Rutidosis leptorrhynchoides. The sequence continues at coordinate 87,898,001 of NC_092343.1, forward strand.
GTTTCCCGAGGGAAATGTATAAATGATGGTTCACGTCAATACGGCTCAAGTCAGATAATAATGTCTTTAGGTATGAAAAGAGTAACGAATCGTGATAATGAATAGTACGCAATCGTAGTGATAAGTAGTGATGACGATACTCACCTAGAGTCGTGACGGTGGTAACAAGAAGTGGTAGATAGTAAGGAACACCGGTGTGACACCGATAGTAAGTTGAGACTGTGGCGAATAACAATCTGGGAGACCGAGTTCCTGAACTAGTGTGACTAATGAAGTCATTGTCATCCTTACGTGTATGAATCTTGAAATTAACGTGGGTTACCAGAAAGTGGCAGAATACCGATTCGTATGATGAAAGTTTGGTACCATTAAGAAGTTTCCCTAAGAATGATTCAAGTATAATCCACAAGTAGTCAAGTAAGTGCTATCTATAGCAAATGTATGTCAGAATGCAATGGCTAACTATCCGGTTGTAGTCTAGATTCACTAATGCGTCCTAACGACTCTGTCAGACACACTAATGCACATCCTAGTTCCCTACAACCAACACTCTGATACCATCTGTAGCGACCCTGCAAAATCGTCATTGATGGCGCCGCTAACTTAGGTCCCGTTGCGTGGTCATAGTCCCTATATGAGACTCGTTTGACCAAAATTATGTCGCATTCATTTGAAAAGTTCAAGACTTGCAAAGTTTAGTTTACCAAACGGCTCGACAACAAGTTTAAGTTACAAAAGTATAAAGTATAAATGAAATAACTTGCGACATAATAAGTTGGAAATCACGGTTGCTATAAATAGCGTATGTATGTAAACAATATGTTTGAATCCAAAGGTGCTATCACTAGCGTATGTATGTATGTATGCTTGACTCCAAGCAAGTAATCAGAGTGTATGCATGTATGCTTGACCCCAAGAAAGTATGAGTGTACGCGAAAGCATGTATCAAATAGCCATTCATGAACCTGAGAAACATATAGAAAACTATCAACGAAAAACGTTGGTGAAATCATAGGAGTTTGTATACGTTGTTTTTGAACCACAAGATTTTGTATAGTTGATTATCCAAATCGTTTGCATTCTAAAAGTATGTTCGCGAGCACCCAATTATCAAGACTTAACTGTTTTGCACCCTGTTGCGTAGTGTTAGAACATACACTAAACCCGAAAATATATTTCATCCGCTAACGGTAGAGAACCGTCCGAATGAGGCTCATCAATCCCATGTGATCACATAATATAAGTTCTCGCTTACACCCAGCAAGTATAACTAATGATAATCAAATTGAGGCTTTTTGTTCTAACTCGCTGTGGAATGTTTGTTTCCGTACTTGTGTTCAAAGTATAAAGCATGTAGTATAAAACTGTATATGTTTCTCATCCCCTGATTTAAAAGTATAAAAGTAATTAAAAGATGGGACTATGATCTCACCTCGGGTGCACGAGTATAAAAGTACTTCACAAGGTAAACTTGTGCATGTGAGTTGCTTAGCCTTGACCTAAACAAGTAAATTGTATCAATTAACCGGTTACGACACAAGGTCGGGCGAAATGTGTTCAATTAGTCCTATGGCTCGTTACAACTCGATTATATAGCATGTGAGTCACGTTGTCAAGTTTCATGCAAGAATCAAGTATAAAAGCATGTTAGAACGATTGCATAAGTATTTGGTTAAGTTTGATTAAAAGTCAAACTTGGTCAAAGTCAACGTCAACGGGGTCGGGTCGGTTATCCGAAAATTTTTCTTCAATTAGTAGTCATATATAAATATGTTGGCCAAATTTCATGTTAATCGGAGTTGAGAGTAAGCGGGGATGAATTTGTGAAAACACAAAATAAGTTGGTCTACTTTTTCAGCACAGGAGCGGCGCACCAAAACCAGGAGCGACGCTCTTGAGGACCAGAAGCGTCGCTCTTGTTTACGGGAGCGGCGCTCCTGACATCTGATGAAAAACTCCACAAAAAGGCCTACCAGGAGCGGCGCTCTTAGTTCAGGAGCGTCGCTCCTGTACTGGGAAATGCTGTTTCTGAGTTTTATCAAGTGCACGAACCAAACTTCAAACAAGCATAACTCATGAACCGTAAAATTCAAAACAAGTATCTTATATCGTTGGAAAGGTATTTCGACAAGGAACACAACTAAACACATTTCATAAAACAAGTTCATCATTTACCACAACAAAAACCTCGTCGAATGATCTTTAAATGTTCATAATCAAAGTTCCAAGTTCTAAAAATGCATTTCATGATTCGGGCAACCAATTTACATGTATGATATGCCGTTTCGAAGGTAATTAAACATACAATACAACTAAACACTTACTAACAATATCTCATATCATTCAAGGCATCAAAAGTTCATTTTAAAGTTCATCAAACCCTAACCCAAAAATCACAAAATCAATAATCATGTTAGTGATGTTTTCCAAGTCAACCTACACATAAAATTGAAGCTAATGATGCTAGTAACACATTTAATACATGAAGTTTAACATTTAAACAACATTTAATCAACCAAAATCAAAGATTATGCACACTCATTTCAAGTGTTCAAACTAGTTACTTAAAATATAAATCGAGCAAACTAAACACATATTCATGTTAGACTTGAGCCACAGACACTAATTAACACCATTTCAAGTATATAAAACGAATTTAGAGAAATCTAGTGTTTTTAGAAAGTTACCCAAACTTGACGAAATTGGTACCAAAATGTAGAGGATGAAGAGATGATCACGAAAATGTAATTTGTTTTGATGTTGGCCTCCTAGATTGAATTTAGATGATGAATGATTGAGTTGGGTGTTTATGTGTGTTCTTGAGATGGAGAGAAAAAGAGGAGGAAGGAGGTGGAAGATGGATGGAAATGAATGGATGAGAATGGTGGGTTGACTAGTTGACCTAGTCAACTAGTTTGCCCACTTGACAACTTCGGTCCCTCAAGTTTCAAAGCGGGTGCGTGAATTAACCAAACGAATATTTTAAAAACGCTCGAGTAAACGAGAGATGTTATAATCGAATAACGAAATATTAAGAACGTTAGTTAACGAAAGATACGAATTTAGATAATGAAAGACATTATCTAAAAAAAGACGGTGTTAAAAATAAATTTAACGGAAAAATGCGAGATGTTACACGGGCGATCTTAGGCACAAATGGATCGACAGGATACGGTACAACCCGCTTACGGGCTGTGACCCTAAACAACTGTCCATTTGCGTTCACGAACGGATTACCTCCATTAACACCTGGAATAACGGTACCATCGTAGCGGTATCGCTTCTTCGGCGGGGTAGAGGGTGGCGGTGTGACAACCCGGAAATTTTTGACCAAATTTAAACTTTAATCTTTATATATTCCCGACACGATAAGCAAAGTTTGTAAGTTGAATCTCAAGAATTTTAAACTGTGTTCATACATTCATTTAACCTCGAACAAATTACGACGATTCACGAACCATTATTTAATTGGATATGAATATGTATAGGTATATGTATATATAAAAGTTTGAGAATGTTAACAAAATATTAAACGTATAATACTTTATATGAACGTATTTGTTTCAATATGATTATCGATGGAATTGGAAGATAATATCAAATGATTGATTTATCGGATACAATGAATTATGATCACGAGTCCCTATTGAGAGGTCCACTTTGATTTAGAAAACCTTTCCTTTTTAACGATATTCAGAATAAATGGTAAAGTGATCTTCGAGTAAGGACAAAGTGTCAAGTAGCGAGAGCAAGTCAGATTGGTGGAAATTTCTGTTAAATTCCAATACATGCCTTACAATAATTGTCTCGTGACTGTTGATAAGATAAATTAATTAACCTTCATATTAGGTATTGTGAAAGTGAAATTAGTGAATATAGGTAAATTAGAAAATAGATATTGACAAGTTAAATAGATCGACGTTTTACATTAAGATGATTACATACGTTTGATTTTCCCTTAGACTTGATCCTACGAGTCATGATTAAAATGGAAATTTAAAACCTTGAAACCTGATATGATTCATATATAACATTACTTTCTTAAACGAAAACGTCTTTTCGATATAATAGACTTTTATTATTAAAAACGTCTTATGACATAACAACTTCTATTATTATAACCTTTGTAATAAAATGATTTTTTGTATATAAAATAATTTTTATTATTAAAATGTTTTATGAACGTTTGTATATAAATGAACTATATCAATTTTTAAACTTTAAACTACAAATGTTAAGAAATAGTAATTCTTAATATTTAAACGATTTCTAAATATATAAGTTTGGAATGACATTAGTTTTAAAAAACTATATTATGTAAATAGTTGAAATTTATATTTCAAAATGAAAATATAAATATATATAATTTAGTCATAAAACGTCCTGATTTAAACTAATATATTTTGATAAACAACGAGGCACTGATTTATAGAAACAAATGACCACAACGCTCAATTTTATAAGTTACATTTTTTATAAGGTAAATTATTGTTGAGTAAGTCAAATTATTAATAAGGGTACACGTCGCATAACGTAAAAGGCTAGTTTTCTAAACGTACAAAAGTGCGTTCGAAAAATCGAAAGTGGTACATGAGTCGAGTGACAACGTACGAGTCATTTGAACAAAAATTACATTTTTACTACGCACGTAAATATAATATAATATTTAATTAATTCTAAAGATTAAATATAATATATATTAAATAATATATAATTTACGTATCATATGTGTAATGTAAGTAAAAAAGGTGTCGGCTATTGGATGAGATGAAGGAGAGGCTCATGCGATCGCATGAGTCCCTCTCATAAACCTCATGCGATCGCATGAGGTGGTAGGTGGGTTTACATTCTTTAAATTTCACAATTTCTGGTTCAGCTTTCAATCATCCGTTTCTCTCGATCTCTCTTCATATACATACATATATATTTATTAATTATTAATATTATTATTATTAAGATTAATATTATTATTATTAATCGTATTATTAGAAGTAGTAGTATTATTATTAGTATTTATACATAAAATACTACGACGGAGTCATGAGCGGGTCATGTCAAAAATGGATTTTATGAGTAGGATAGGGCTAAGGAAATTATGGGTTATAGCTATGGAGGTGATGGGTATGGTTCATGGGTATGCTCGTGAGGTCAATCTAGTGTTAATCATCTTCGTTGCGTTTATGTACCTTTCATGCTATATTGAATCTCAATATTGATAAGTGAGTACTCATAATTTAATTTTTACATACTAATAGTGTATCCCTGACTAGTGCTCGAGTATATAGGATTGTGCATGCTTGTACTTTTGATATTACCATTAGATAGGATGTGTTGAATCTTGAATTATTTACATATGCAGTTGAGATAAGGTATAAGATATGGATGTCGTTGGAAAGCTAGCGAAAAATTAAGAACTTTTCATTTAGATATCGAATGGTTTTTATGAACGGATTAGAAGTTATAGTCAATTGAATCTTTGTATTATTATTAAAAATGATTATTACTATTGTCGTTATAACTTTTATCTAATTATTATTATTATTATTATTATTATTATTATTATTATTATTATTATTATTATTATTATTATTATTATTATTATTATTATTATTATTATTATTATTATTATTATTATTATCTTTATCAATAAAAAGTGTTAACATTAAAAATTGTGATTTTTATTATTATTACTATCGTATTTATCGTTAAAATTATAATTAGTATTATTATTATTATTATTATTATTATTATTATTATTATTATTATTATTATTATTATTATTATTATTATTATTATTATTATCATTAAATTAGTTATTAAGTATTATCATTAAGATTATCATAATATTTATTATCAATAATATTATTAAAACTAATATTAGTAACACTTAATTTTTATGATTACTATTATTATCATTAAAATGAACACGTTATAAAAGATAATTAAAAGTTATTAAACGAATCGATTAGGAAATAATAAGTATGAGTATCATGATGAAACTAAAATATTATAAGATATTGATTTAGACAAAATTATCGTTCTTATTATTTTATCATTACTATTATTAAAAGTATCGTTAGTATTAAAACTATCATTTTAACAAAAATTAACATTTTAAATGAAATGTTATAGTTATTACAAAATATCATTATTATTACCATTTTAAATAAAATTATTATTTTAAAGATAATATTAAAAAGTATCGTAAATATTAAAGTTATCATAATTAGAATTATCATATTATCATAATACCAATTTTCGTAAATATAAATATTGTTATTATTATTAGTAGAAAAATAATAATTATTATTACAAAATAAAATAACTTTTACTTACTATTATCATAGATATTAGTTTATCAAATAAATATGTGATACAAACATATTTTTACTACGGGTAATAAAATTACTTTAATAATACCTATCATATTATCTTTATAATATTAAATGAACTCTATAAATTTTATTACTTAATATATATACAAGTATATTTTACTATATAAATTTTAATATAAAATTTATTTATTAATAAATGAATTATATTATTTACTCTAATAAATCTTTTAAAAATATTTAAAAATATAAAACGACGATATTTAAACTATATACTAATCATGTATAGATTTTTGAAAATTATTTTAAGTCAAATTGAATTTTGTTGACTTTTGAATATTAGTCTCAAGCATTAGGATTGTGATACACTATGACCTAAACTAAATTGTAAGAAAAATTTTGACCAATATATATATATATATATATATATATATATATATATATATATATATATATATATATATATAATTAATATAGGTTCATGAATCTGAGGTCAACCTTGCACTTGTTCAATGACGTTATATGTATTTTTACTACGAAATACAATAGGTGAGTTTCATTTGCCTTTTTACCTTTTACATTTTTGGGCTGAAAATACATGCGCAATTTTTATAAATGTTTTACGAAATAGACACAAGTAATTGAAACTACATTATATGGGTGAATGATCGAAGCCGAATATGCCCCTTTTGCTTGGTAACCTAAGAATTAGTAAACCGATCTACTAATTGACGCGAATCCTAAAGATAGATCTATTGGGCCTAACGAACCCCATCCAAAGTACCGGATGCTTTAGTACTTCAAATTCATTTTTATCATGTCCGAAGGATTTTCCGAAATGATAGGGGATATTCTTATATGCATCTTGTTAATGTCGGTTACCAGGTGTTCACCATATGAATGATTTTTGTCTCTATGCATGGGACGAATATTATGAGAACTGGAAATGAAATTCTCTTGGTCTATTAAAATGATGAAAATGAATGATTATGATAAACTAATGAACTCACCAACCTTTTGGTTGACACTTTAAAGCATGTTTATTCTCAGGTGTTAAAGAAATCTTCCGCTGTGCATTTGCTCATTTTAAAGATATTACTTGGAGTCATTCATGGCATATTTCAAAAGACGTTGCATTCAAGTCATTGAGTTCAGTAGAGATTATTATTAAGTAAATGACATATTAGGTCATTTATAGTTAGACATTATGAAATGATATGCATGCCTGTTAATTTTCGATGTAAAGAGAGTTTATCTTTTAAAAACGAATGCAATGTCTGAAAAATGTATCATATAGAGGTCAAATACCTCGCGATGTAATCAACTATTAAGAATCGTTTATAATGTATATGAACGGGTCCTTTCAGTTGGTATCAGAGCGGTGGTCTTAGCGAACCAGGTCTGCATTAGTGTGTCTAACTGATAAGTCGTTAGGATGCATTAGTGAGTCTGGACTTCGACCGTATCTGCATGTTAAAAGTTTTGCTTATCATTTCTAGTCAGAAATCATCTGCTTATCATCCTTAGGAAATTACCTGCTTATCATTATTAGTCTAGACACGTCTTGCTACATTAATTGCATGAGTAGTGTATAGATAAAATTCATATCTTAGCGTATCTGCTAAATCATATCTTATCGTATCTGTTACTTTAAACTTTGCCTGACATATCCCGCAAATTCCTCTGTAATCTACGAAATCTTTTGATCTCTATATATAGATATCCTATGTAAATAGAATACCACCCGATAGCCGGAAAATCATTTTATATCGAAAAATCCTTTATCCAATCGTACGAAATGGAATTTGTCATCAGTTCAAGTCACTCGGATTTCGAAATGGAATCTCACTCAAGCTTCGAAAGCAGTGTGACCGGAATGGATCAACCAATCAGTCATCACCTATTCTGGATGAATTGGGGATGGGTTCATAGCCTCCTCAATCATTGGAAACAAGAAGAAGGTGATCCTTTCCATCCACCACATTGCCCTCTTGGTGAAGAACCTGAAGCACTTACCGGCGAACCTGTTCGAGACACCATTTTCTCTCTCATTTCCAGGGTATCTCGTCACGATTATATACTACATCAAATTCTAGATTTTATTTATCTGCTCGTCCGAACTGACAATCACCCCGGTGTAATAGAAGAAGTCAACGAGCTTCGCGCTCGGGTAGTGGATTTGGAGAATATGGTGCAGAGATTACAAACACCAGCAGCAGCACCAGCAACATAACCAGTACCACCATCATCAACGCCAACAGTACCATTACCACCTTCAACCACAACCGCGTTGTAAACCTCAACTTCACAATCTGTCCCACGAGCATCAACGTCATACGCACCATAGATACCAAGGAGTACCAACAACAATAACTGACGAAATATTAATTCATAACTTCATTGGAGAAACATTCCGCGGCGATTATATAATCTCTAAAGTCTTAGAGATTATCTAATCTAGCCCTAACCATAAATCAGTTAAGCGAACCAAAATGATAGAAGGAAGGGTAGAAACCCTGACAAAAATGGTGTGTGATTAACAAGTTAAACTTGTTTTACCAACATCATCAACAGTACCGTCAACGTCACCAGCATCGTCAGTACAGTCAACATCAGAATCAACAACACCTATAACATCACAAACGTCGTCAGTTCAAGAATCAATGTGGACATCATTACGAATCAATAACGTGTATATTGCATCAACAAGTTATGAAGAATTAACTCATTCCCTCTGAAGAAATTATATATATATTATATATATATATATATATATATATATATATATATATATATATATATATATATATATATATATATATATATTTTTGAAATAAAAATAAATCTTTCCGTGCTAAGCTATTGTGTGTGAATCTTAACTACTCGGTTAATTCATATTACAAATATGCAATAATGTACATCCCTCGCCCGCGACTTAACCATCTTTAACTACAATCTCTGTCTCAATTCAACAAATTCCAATTCCTAATAAATCAAGTATATATTTGATTTTACACTTCATCATTGATGTAACCGAAACTTTTCAGATAACATCATTCGTACTTTGCGAAGTTCACAAGAATTTAATGAAAACCAACATCACATCTCAACAAATAACGAAGTATTGATTCATAATTTCAATATTATTGAAGAAATACTTATGTAATCTCTAAAGCCTTCAAGGGATTATTCAATTCTAGTTCCAACCGTAAATCGAATGAGTTTAATTTAGTATTAACTCATTAAAATCTATGTTACATCTGAGGAGAATATATACATATATATTTTCATAAAGACTGTAATAAAAATTCTTATGTACAAAATATTAATTGTGAAAAAAAAAATTAACGGGTAGGTAATACCCGATATATATATATATATATATATATATATATATATATATATATATATATATATATATATATATATATATATATATATATATATATATTCACAATTAATATGTTACATTCTTCGAATCAGATTAAGCAAATTATCAACTATACTTCCTACTTTCACAATAATATACATTCTTTCATAGAAATCAAAACAACCATACTCATTCAAACCCAATTATATATTCTGATTTTGAAATCTCAGAATTCAATTCGAGATATAACCGTTACCATCACTTTTAGATTCCTACATCTTTCAAAGCTATACTTTGACTTCAAAACTGTGTTAGAACATCAAATGTATACAAACGATTACAATCTGTGTTCAAACCATTCGAAAATCTCTGAAGACACTTCAAATAATGAGCAATCGAGATGGTGATCCAATCACATATTACCCACAGTTATTTACTTAAAAAGCTCTCGAAACCAAAGTCATAATTCAACACATATCTGTGTCAGATCTTTTGGCATTTATTAGCAAAAATAACCTTCCACTTCCTTTGCAAAGTAGCAAATTATATCACAGCTCCAGCAAGACAACTTCGATTTTTCATTCGGAGTAGCCTTATCATAATTTTGATATATGTGATTACCCTTTTGTTACCGGAGAACCTTTCATATTCCACCACATTAGCAATAAACTTACCAACAACTTCACTGATCTTGGGCATTCCGAAGAATCATTATATTTATCAAAACCTCATCATTTACTCATTCACATCTTGTAACAAGAATTGTTATACGAATCATTGGGAATTAGCAATTAGTATTTTGAAATCTCGAAGCATGTCTACGCCAACAGTTATATATAACGTCTATCTCCTGGACTTACATACTTGAATGTGAAGTTTCTGAAAAACACCCTGAACTGCGGAATAGTTCTCGAAATGTTGATGAAGCAGCAAAAACTATAAAACGACTTTAACAGTAAAAAGTTTGATGATGATGAATAGTATGCTGGCAAAGCGTAGAAAAAGAGAAGTTTTGGAACTGGAAAATGAATTGAGCAAAGTATGAAGGAGGCTGTGGACAAATCACAAAGACTGAACCTGCCTTCAAAGAATCCAAATGATTCAGTATCTGCTGAAGTCATTAACGAATACCTTGCTCCTGACTCTAAACCCCTGCAACCAATACCCTTCATCATCCTCTGTTATTAGAAATCCCAAGATATCATCGTATCTTTTATTATAAATATCCTCCATATTTCTGAAGATATTTCCATAACTATTCTTATCTGAAATCTTTAATCTCATCGCGCTCTCTATATTACATCATAAAAGAAACTATTTTAGTTTCTAAATTCTGAAACTTTCAAGTTTAAAATAGGAATATTTTTGGAATAATGTTGGGAACTGAAGCATGAGTTAGTATAATATAATGACACTTGATCAACGTGATTATATTACAGTAATTCATGCTGAGTTTCTAAATGGAACGTGATGATTCACATATCATAACGTCATCATGTGCCATGTTACACGACTCTTATATTCTATTTAATCTCTAAAATATCAAGAAAATATTTCTTGATGATTCGGTCTTTTCCAGGGTATTCTGGTAATTTAATAAATCAAGATCTTGCCATTACCATTTCCTTCTTAGAACATTAACAATGTTCATTCCGAAATTTATATCTGCAAATTCTGGACCATTACAAGCGGTGCTTAATCGCAAGAAGATGAAACGAAAGGACAACACTCCGAAATAGAAATTGGGGTATAAATCGCAGCAAATAAAAGAGAGCATTAACTGTGGATGACAATGATTATAGAAGACAGAAGCAGAGACTTTGAAATATAAGGGAAGATATTAAGCTCAACGACAAACCAGAAATTATAAACCATATATATCGATGCGTATGGCAATATAAAGACACGGGAGAACTAAAAACACTATAAAACCAAGTGTATAGTAGAAGCAAATAGATTCTTCCGGCGGAAAATGAAAAAGAAGAATGACAGATATGAAGGTAAGGAGTATATCAAGAATCAGAACTTGATGGAGCATATTGACAAATACTTTAAAGTATGAGCTGAGGGAGAAAGAAGAGAAGGTGTGAGTTGTAAGAAAATGAAGGGAGTAGATTTATAGTAAAATATCCGACAGAGCAATCAAAATGGATGATCGCATTTTAAGCGGATCCTAATTTCCTTAATCAAATCCTATTATGAAGATTTTCTCCAATTCTCTTGAACTTGGAAATCAATCCTATCTACGACAAAGGATATGACGAATCTATACCTACTCATTTCACTCTTTTGGTAATAGCTTCACTCGTACTCTTCACAAAATCAAATGGTTTTATCCATATTACTCACTGATGATAAAACCCTAATCTTCAGCTTATATGCATCATGAAAACATACTTATTATCAGCCATGACCATCCCAATCAAATTTCGGGACGAAATTTCTTTAACGGGTAGGTACTGTGACAACCCGGAAATTTCCGACCAAATTTAAACTTTAATCTTTATATATTCCCGACACGATAAGCAAAGTTTGTAAGTTGAATCTCAAGAATTTTAAACTGTGTTCATACATTCATTTAACCTCGACCAAATTACGACGATTTACGAACCATTATTTAATTGGATATGAATATGTATAGGTATATGTATATATAACAGTTTGAGAATGTTAACAAAATATTAAACGTATAATACTTTATATGAACGTATTTGTTTCAATATGATTAGCGATGGAATTAGAAGATAATATCAAATGATTGATTTATCAGATACATTGAATTATGATCACGAGTCCCTATTGAGAGGTCCAGTTTTATTTACAAAACCTTTCCTTTTTAACGATATTCAGAATAAATGGTAAAGTGATCTTCGAGTAAGGACAAAGTGTCAAGTAGCGAGAGCAAGTCAGATTAGTGGAAATTTCTGTTAAATTCCAATACATGCCTTACAATAATTGTCTCGTGACTGTTGATAAGATAAATTAATTAACCTTCATATTAGGTATTGTGAAAGTGAAATTAGGGAATATAGGTAAATTAGAAAATAGATATTGACAAGTTAAATAGATCGACATTTTACATTAAGACGATTACATACGTTTGATTTTCCCTTAGACTTAATCCTACGAGTCATGATTAAAATGGAAATTTAAAACCTTGAAACCTGATATGATTCATATATAACATTACTTTCTTAAACGAAAACGTCTTTTCGATATAATAGACTTTTATTATTAAAAACGTCTTATGACGTAACAACTTCTATTATTATAACCTTTGTAATAAAATGATTTTTTGTATATAAAATAATTTTGATTATTAAAATGTTTTATGAACGTTTGTATATAAATGAACTATATCAATTTTTAAACTTTAAAATACAAATGTTAAGAAATAGTAATTCTTAATATTTAAACGATTTCTAAATATATAAGTTTGGAATGACATTAGTTTTGAAAAACTATATTATGTAAATAGTTCAAATTTATATTTCAAAATGAAAATATAAATATATATAATTTAGTCATAAAACGTCCTGATTTAAAGTAATATATTTTGACAAACAACGAGGCACTGATTTATAGAAACAAATGACCGCAACGCTCAATTTTATAAGTTACATTTTTTATAAGGTAAATTATTGTTGAGTAAGTCAAATTATTAATAAGGGTACACGTCGCATAACGTAAAAGGCTAGTTTTCTAAACGTACAAAAGTGCGTTCGAAAAACCGAAAGTGGTACATGAGTCGAGTGACAACGTACGAGTCATTTGAACAAAAATTACATTTTTACTACGCACGTAAATATAATATAATATTTAATTAATTCTAAAGATTAAATATAATATATATTAAATAATATATAATTTACGTATCATATGTGTAATGTAAGTAAAAAAGGTGTCGGCTGTTGAGCGAAGATGAGATGAAGGAGAGGCTCATGCGATCGCATGAGTCCCTCTCACAAACCTCATGCGATCGCATGAGGTGGTAGGTGGGTTTACATTCTTTAAATTTCATGATTTCTTGTTCAGCTTTCAATCATCTGTTTCTCTCGATCTCTCTTCATATACATACATATATATTTATTAATTATTATTATTATTATTATTATTAAGATTAATATTATTATTATTAATCGTATTATTAGAAGTAGTAATATTATTATTAGTATTTATACATAAAATACTACGACGGAGTCATGATCATGTCAAAAATGGATTTTATGAGTAGGATAGGGCTAAGGAAATTATGGGTTATAGCTATGGAGGTGATGGGTATGGTTCATGGGTATGCTCGTGAGGTCAATCTAGTGTTAATCATCTCCGTTGCGTTTACGTACCTTTCCTGCTATATTGAATCTCAATATTGATACGTGAGTACTCATAATTTAATTTTTACATACTAATAGTGTATCCCTGACTAGTGCTCGAGTATATAGGATTGTGCATGCTTGTACTTTTGATATTGCCATTAGATAGGATGTGTTGAATCTTGAATTAGTTACATATACGGTTGAGATAAGGTATAAGATATGCATGTCGTTGGAAAGCTAGCGAAAAATTAAGAACTTTTCATTTAGATATCGAATGGTTTCGATGAACGGATTAGAAGTTATAGTCAATTGAATCTTTGTATTATTATTAAAAATGATTATTACTATCGTCGTTACTATCGTCGTTATAACTTTTATCTAATTATTATTATTATTATTATTATTATTATTATTATTATTATTATTATTATTATTATTATTATTATTATTATTATTATTATTATTATATTTATCAATAAAAAGTGTTAACATTAAAAATTGTTATTTTTATTATTATTACTATCGTATTTATCGTTAAAATTATAATTAGTATTATTATTATTATTATTATTATCATTAAAATAGTTATTAAGTATTATCATTAAGATTATCATATTATTTATTATCATTAATATTATTAAAACTAATATTAGTAACACTTAATTTTTATGATTACTATTATTATCATTAAAATGAACACGTTATAAAAGACAATTAAAAGTTATTAAACGAATCGATTAGGAAATAATAAGTATGAGTATCATGATGAAACTAAAATATTTTAAGATATTGATTTAGACAAAATTATCGTTCTTATTATTTTATCATTACTATTATTAAAAGTATCGTTAGTATTAAAACTATCATTTTAACAAAAATTATCATTTTAAATGAAATGTTATAGTTATTACAAAATATCATTATTATTATCATTTTAAATAAAATTATTATTTTAAAGTTAATATTAAAAAGTATCGTAAATATTAAAGTTATCATAATTAGAATTATCATATTATCATAATACCATTTTTCATAAATATAAATATTGTTATTATTATTAGTAGAAAAATAATAATTATTATTACAAAATAAAATAACTTTTACTTACTATTATCATAGATATTAGTTTATCAAATAAATATGTGATACAAACATATTTTTACTGCGGGTAATAAAATTACTTTAATAATACCTATCATATTATCTTTATAATATTAAATGAACTCTATAAATTTTATTACTTAATATATATACAAGTATATTTTACTATATAAATTTTAATATAAAATTTATTTATTAATAAATGAATTATATTATTTACTCTAATAAATCTTTTAAAAATATTTAAAAATATAAAACGACGATATTTAAACTATATACTAATCATGTATAGATTTTTGAAAATTATTTTAAGTCAAATTGAATTTTGTTGACTTTTGAATATTAGTCTCAAGCATTAGGATTGTGATACAATATGACCTAAACTAAATTGTAAGACAAATTTTGACCAATATATATATATATATATATATATATATATATATATATATATATATATATATATATATATATATATATATATATATATATATATATATATATATATATATATATATATATATATATATATATATATATAATTAATATAGGTTCGTGAATCCGAGGTCAACCTTGCACTTGTTCAATGACGTTATATGTATTTTTACTACGAAATACAATAGGTGAGTTTCATTTGCCTTTTTACCCTTTACATTTTTGGGCTGAGAATACATGCGCAATTTTTATAAATGTTTTACGAAATAGACACAAGTAATTGAAACTACATTATATGGGTGAATGATCGAAGCCGAATATGCACCTTTTGCTTGGTAACCTAAGAATTAGTAAACCGATCTACTAATTGACGCGAATCCTAAAGATAGATCTATTGGGCCTAACGAACCCCATCCAAAGTACCGGATGCTTTAGTACTTCAAATTCGTTTTTATCATGTCCGAAGGATTTTCCGAAATGATAGGGGATATTCTTATATGCATCTTGTTAATGTCGGTTACCAGGTGTTCACCATATGAATGATTTTTGTCTCTATGCATGGGACGAATATTATGAGAACTGGAAATGAAATTCTCTTGGTCTATTAAAATGATGAAAATGAATGATTATGATAAACTAATGAACTCACCAACCTTTTGGTTGACACTTTAAAGCATGTTTATTCTCAGGTGTTAAAGAAATCTTCCGCTGTGCATTTGTTCATTTTAAAGATATTACTCGGAGTCATTCATGGCACATTTCAAAAGACGTTGCATTCAAGTCATTGAGTTCAGTAGAGATTATTATTAAGTAAATGACAGAATAGGTCATTTATAGTTGGACATTATGAAATGATATGCATGCCTGTTAATTTTCGATGTAAAGAGAGTTTATCTTCTAAAAACGAATGCAATGTATGAAAAATGTATCTTATAGAGGTCAAATACCTCGCGATATAATCAACTATTGAGAATCGTTTATAAGTCTTAAGTATCATCATCATCATTATCAGTCGTAAAAGATAAAGTAAGTTTTCAACAAGAATAGAGATCGAAACAAAAGGCTAACTTTGGATAGCTGATACGACCTCTATACAAGCCGAAAAGATGCGTGGTCAGTGGCTAAGGCTCCGTTTGTGAGTGCTCGTACCGCTGTCTAATTTTCAGATCCTAACTCGATGTCGTTTGACTGTGGCGACGGTTCAAGCGTGAGTAGGTCAGAATTTTCAGCACGTCGTTACAAAGGCGTAGTGATTTTCGGAAGGCTATAAATCCTAAACCGTATATTGGATATATGCGAGTCTTAATCGAAAAGTCATCTAATCGAAATGAACTATCTTAAAATTAAATTTCCAGAAGTCCCAGGAGTCTGATCAGACCCCGAAAAACAGAAAACAAATGCTCTGGTGGGTTCCTTGATGCTTGATGCTCATCACGGTTCTCATCCTTGATGCGTGTAAGCTTCAAGTGTACAACTCTTTGATGTTTTAGCATCACTTTGACCAAGTTTCAACCATCAACACACAATGTCAAGACTAAGAAGTAATACAACTCACTTAAGAGTTTTAGATGGATGATGAACCAAGGTTACATCATGTTCTTAGTCTTAACACAAATACAAGTTCTATTTAAGATTAAAGCTACAAACTTTGATTCAATCAAACAAGCAAGACATAAATTTGATCAATCAAAGTAATGGAACCCTAAGCTAGAGAGCTTCGATCCTTTAACAAATAATTATGAGATTTCAAAGCTAGAAAGCTTGAATCTTTTATGTTCTTGAAGATCTTTAAAGCAAAGGGCTAGATCTTCAAGATTCATGAAGATCATAAACACAAGTTTTGATCTTTTAGCAAAAACAAAGTGATCTTAAGCTATAAAGCTTAGATCCATCAAAGTAATGAAGATTCAAAGCTAGAAAGCTTGAATCTTTCATGTTCTTGAAGGATTCAAATCAAAGTTTGAATCTTCAAGATATAACAAGATCAAAAAGCTAAAAAGCTTGATCTTTTGATGATGATGATGTCGTGTAGAAGAAGAAAAGAAGAAGAAGAAGAAGAAGAAGAAGAAGAAGAAGAAGAAGAAGAAGAAGAAGAAGAAGAAGAAGAAGAAGAAGAAGAAGAAGAAGAAGAAGAAGAAGAAGAAGAAGAAGAAGAAGAAGAAGAAGAAGAAGAAGAAGAAGAAGAAAATTTAAAACTTACAATTTTTAGTGTGAGAAAGATTAGAGAGAGAATTAGAGATCAAGTGTGTGTAAAATGTGAATGAGATCAAGTGTGGAATGGGTGAAATAAGCTTGATATATATATAGTGGTGGAGGGTGGTGGTGGCCGTGGGTTTTGGGGGGACAAGAGGGGGACAACTTTTGCTTTTTCTTAGTGGTGGTCTAAAGGTGGTGTTTATTGTTGGGATCTCATGTAACATGTGTGGTAATGGTTTACAAAAATGCTAGTATGTTGGTTATATTAATGGGTTTTTGTCCAACATCTTAATGGGTCATAAACTTATTAAAATTGGGCTAACTTAAGAGTCCATTAGTTAGAGTAGGGTGGGCTTAAGTCCAATAAGGTATAAAGTCCAACAAGACTAACTAGTGTGCATAAGTAAATTACTAAGCGTAATTAAGCAACCAAAAAGCCAAGTAATTGTCATTAGAAAATAACAATTAGTATTACGTAGACATAATATTTCAATTATGACAAAAGTTAAATGTGTACCAAAATACATAGCTCGTTCTAAACGTCAAGTGACACTAACGGTCATAAAAGCATTCGAGGATCAAGTTAAGTAACTAAGTACTTAATAACACGTTCTAAAATATAAACGAAAGTAATCAACATGAAATAAGATCCCAGAATATAATCTAACACAGTACGCACAAATACGCAGTTTCGTGAAAATATAAAGCACAAATATAAGTCGAAAAAGTCGGGTCGTTACAATATATATATATATATATATATATATATATATATATATATATATATATATATATATATATATATATATATATATATATATATATATATATATATATATATATATATATTGGTGAAATGACCAGTGGAATCACGAGTTTGTTTAAACGAAACAGTTTAATGATATGTTTCAGGTATTAAGTGAACGTAAATGCTAAAGTCATTTAGTTTAAAGACCCGTGGAACCACAGAGTCCGACTAAGAAACTCGTCAGCTGAACATTTAATCAAACACCTAAAATGCATATTAAACAATCCACATTCAATCATAAGAGATAATCTTGGTTCTCATTTTATTTTAAAAGTGTAAATTAAAATATAAATTTAGAATTGTTTTCCTTCTGCCTAGCTTTTATACCTTCTCGTACTCAATTCAAAATAATTAATTAAAATAATTTAAAATAATTTAATTTTAATAATTAAAATAATTATTAATAAGATTTAATAATACTAATTAATTAATAAGATTTAATTTAATTTAAATTATTTAGATTAATGACATCACCCACCATGCTTAAATTTTTTTGTTTTTCTTTTTGATTTTTCCTTAACAAAGGAATAAAGTCATTTTTTCTTTTTATATATATATATATATATATATATATATATATATATATATATATATATATATATATATATATATATATATATATATATATATATATATATATATATATATAGGTTATTTAATCCCGTGCATTGCACGTGTGTGTATAAATCTATGAAAAAATATAATTTGCAGTTCATATTAGTATGTGAATAGAGATACTAAAAAATAGAAAAAATATAAGAATTATTTAAGACCCCGTGGTGTTGACAAATTTTAAAAATTGTACGCTGCATGGTGAGTAAAATAATCGTGTAAAATTAATTAATTTTTTCAAACAATTATTCTTTTGAGTTTAAAAGCTCATGGTATTGAAAATTTGTCATGGAACGTAACATTAGTAAAGTCTAAGTTATATTATTTTAGAATTATTATATATAATTATTTTTTGAATAAAAGTGTAACCTGAAAGTTTAATTTTGTTGAAAATTTATCATGGAACTTGTTACATGAAACAAGTTAGTAAAGTGTAAGTTGTATTTATTCTATGTTATCATGATATAATAAGTCTTGTATAAAATATACTTATGTCACATCTAATTATATTAAATTAAATATTAAATATACAATATAAACAATTAAAATATTTAGAATATAGATGTTGATTCCTTTTTTATGGATATATATATATATATATATATATATATATATATAATCATACTAATAATAGTAGTGATAATATTAATAATAGTATTTATGATAATAATAATAATAATAATAATCTTAATATTTAGGAAATGATACTAATACTAATAATAATAAGTTGTTTTGTATTCATAACAGTAACAATAATAATAATTCTAATCATGAAAAAACATATATTAGTAATAACATATTAAATTCAAGATGACATCACAATCATTTAATTTTATCTTTAATTTTGAACGTAAAAAATAACTTAAGAAATACAACTAAAAATGCATAATATTTTAGTAGCCTGAAAACAAAAAACGATTTATCAAATTTTTTTATTTTCTAATATAAGATATATATATATATATATATATATATATATATATATATATATATATATATATATATATATATATATATATATATATATATATATATATATATATATATATATATATATTAGAAAATAAAAGGGAAATATAATTAGTAAAAATCAATATAATCATGGTTTAATGAGAGAGTGCTACGTATGCAGAATACTTTTTGATTTATATATAGTTGATTTTTTCAAACAATTACTTTTTTGAGTTTAGAAGCTCATGGTGTTGGTTTTAGAGCCCATGCGTTGAATGGTGGGTAAAATAATTGTGCAAAATTAATTAATTTTTTTAATATTATTCTTTTCAGTTTAAGAGCTCGTGATATTGACATCTATGTTATAGGAACCCTAAACGTAGAAATTCTAAACATATAAGGAATTCTATAATGTACACAACCAATTAATATAATTAATTGTAGAGAGTTTTGTAAGTCATAAATGACAGTTCTCGATTAGTGCCCGTGGTGTTGGTTTTAGAGGCCATGCATTGGATGGTGGATAAAATAATCGTGCAAAATTAATTGATTTTTTTAAACAATTATTATTTTGAGTTTAAGATCCCGTGGTGTTGACATCTATGCTATAGAAATCCTAGACGTAAAAATTTTATACATATAAGAAATTTTATAATGCACACATCCAATAAATATAGTTAATTGTCGGGAGTTTTGTAAGTCATAAATGAGAGTTCTCGATTTCACTAATTCGAGGTAGTTTTTCAAAATATAAAATTTCATTCCTCGTCCCTGAACTTTACATCAATTTTGACTCCCTGTCATTTTTCTTTTTTGTGTGCATCCCTCGTCCCTAATGTATCAGAAATCTTCATCCCTCGTCCCCCCGTCTACTTTCTGTCAAAACCAGCCGTTTGTTCATTCATGTGCAAAGCATGTGAGGGTACTTTAGTCTTTTTATTTTATTTCTATTCTTTATTATTTAATTTATCCTTTCACCCTCTTCCTTATCATCTCATGTTAATCATCCCCAAATTAAAAACCCTATATTTATACTTTATAAAATATATAAAATTAAGAACAAACATATTTTCAACCCCCACCACCGCCACCATCTTCAACCACCACCACCGCCATCTTCAACCATAAAATGAATCTATGAATGAAACAATTAGTTAAATCTAAAAGTGCATAGCTGCTATAACTCACTTCATGAATGTGTATGTACAATCTCATATCCTAATTCGATAACACGAATTCGAATTTCGGAGTCAAAGGTTCGAACAAAAAGTCAACCGGTTTTGGATCCTTCAAATTCGTGATCTATATGTTGATTCAGATCAAAAGGAA
Organism: Rutidosis leptorrhynchoides; assembly: GCF_046630445.1. Lineage (NCBI taxonomy): Eukaryota > Viridiplantae > Streptophyta > Magnoliopsida > Asterales > Asteraceae > Rutidosis > Rutidosis leptorrhynchoides. The sequence continues at coordinate 87,919,448 of NC_092343.1, forward strand.
TATTGTCGAGTATTTGTTGATGGATTTGAAGCATTTTTTGTGAAGAAATCCGAAGCTAAAACTCATTAATTCATAATTTTGATCTTCAAGCTTCTATGATGAAAACCGCCACTGTTCTTCAATTAAAATCGAATCTGTGGATGTTTTGAGCATAATTTCTCAATTAAAAGCATTAGTCGCTGCTTTAGGAAGTAATCATAATCAATTTTGAGGTTTAATTCTCATTTTGGCAACATCAAAGATGAATCAGGTCCGGATTTTGAAACCGCTACTGTTCGAAGATGATTTCATCAATTGAAGTTGCTTTGGATCTGAATCCTTTACAAAAGCCCTTAATCGCTGCTCATGGAGTGATTTGCAATAGTTATCAAGTGTTAATTCGATTGGGATATCATTTTGGTGATTTGCAGTTCATAGCTTGTTGAAGAGTGAGAAAGTTAAGGAGAGAAATTAGGGTGAATTAGGGAGTACTTAGGTTGATGATGAAGAGGTAAAGGGATGAAAGAGGAAGAAAGACTAAAATACCCTCACATGTTTTTCATATGTTTGACTTAACGGTTGAAATAGACAGAAAGTAGACGAGGGATGTAGATTTCTGATACATTAGGGATGAGGGATGCACAAAAAAAAAAGGATAGGGAGTCAAAATTGATGTAAAGTTCAGGGACGAGGAATGAAATTTTGTCTTTTCTAAATTTCAAATACTTCTAACCCAAGACATGCAATCATATAATACGTAGCACGTATTAAAGTAATATATTCTTAATTTTTTTAGAAAAAAATCTATTATGAAAAATAATATAGTTTAACTAACGTTCATTAACTGTTTAACTGAAAAATCGAGGTTATTACAGGTTATCGTTTAAAAGGTGACAAACGTTACTATGAGTTACCAACCACGAAAATTCAGCAAACCAATCACAAGTACCAATGATGTGAAAAAAACAAATTTAAGGTTGACTCGTGAAATTATATACAAACCACATATACCAACGGCGTAATTTTTTCTTTCTTAGTTAATTATATGTATTTTTAATATTTTATTTATTTATTATTTATTTTTGGCGAGAATTATGAGGTGCTTCAATATTTCCCCCGATGATGTAAGATATGACTATATGACTTTATGACTTTATGTTTAAAACGTATTTTAATTGATCAAATTTTATCATTATATTCATGACAATTCAATCCTAGAAAATCTATTTTCTATAAAAATTAAAAATATCTAAAGATAATATATATATATATATATATATATATATATATATATATATATATATATATATATATATATATATATAACAAAAAGTTTTTCTTAATTGTGGTTGAAAGTTATTTATGGATGTTTATATATATATATATATATATATATATATATATATATATATATATATATATATATATATATATATATATATATATATATATATATATACTTACTATTATATTATAATGATAAATATAAAATAGGCAAATATAAATATAAATATCACGTAGTATAGTATAGATGTAAGTAAAAATCACGGAGCATAAATATTACATACGTAAGAATATATAAATATTATAATAACAATAATACTTAATATTAATATTAATTAATATAATAGTATTACGGAGTATGACTATATATAACTATATATTTAATATAAACACACCAAATTAACCCACCAAAATTTTAAAACGAATTTATCTTTCTGTTCGTCGCGAGTTAGGTTCCACCGCCATCACCATTAAACTCGAAATAATTTTACCAACAAAACGCAATAAATTGTATTCGAAAAGAAGCTTTGATACACTATCAACGAAACATTTCTTTTTAGCAATAAATATGGAAGTGATTTGAATTTACAGTTTAAGTCCTTAAAATATTTATGAAAACACAAATATAACTATTATAATATTAATTATACATGACGACTCTCTGAGTACCATTATTTTGCTGAAATGACTAACAACTTTTCTAAAATTAAACTCGCGGGTTACATTTTTATGCAAAAAACAACTGTATATAATACTTCTAAAATAATATAACTTATATTTTTACTAATACTACGTTCCATGACAAATTTTGAATGTACTCTAAATATTATGTAATATATAATTTATATATTAAAAAAATATTAATGGTGAGAAAAAAAATTGTAGACATTATGTTACTAACCATCTTAAACCACTTTTAAAATTTGTCAACACCACGGGCTCTTAGACTAAAAAAACTTTTAAAATTTGTCAGCACCACGGGCTCTTAAACTCAAAAGAATCTTTAAAATTTCTCAACACCACTGACTCTTATAATATTCTTATACTTTCCCTATTGTTTTAGTATCGTTACTCCGTGTATTAAGTGAGTGTTGAAAAATAATTTTATGCCGTCTATGAAATATATTACTCCGTCTACTTTATACTTTGGATATAATATATATTAGATAAATAAAATAATTTTATCATGAATCTAATGTAAACTCACCAAACAAAACTCACCAATTTTTTTAATGAATTTATCTTTTTGTTCACCGCGAGTTAGGTTCCATCGCCATCACCGTTCAACTCGAGATAATTTTACGAACTAAACGCAATAAATTGTATTTGACACGGAGCTTCGACCACTACTAACGGAGCATTTATTTTAGCAATAGACATGGAAGTAATTTAAATTTGCAGTTTAAGTCCTTAAAATATTTATAAATACGCAAATAAAACTATTATTATATTAATTATACACAACTCCTCTCCCGGATACTATTATTTTGCTGAAATGACTAACAATTTTTCTAAAATTAAACTCGCGGGTTACACTTTTATTCAAAAAATAATTGTATATAGTTCTAAAACTATATAACTTAGACTTATAAACTAACGTTACGTTCCATGACATTTTTCAATGTACTCATATTTTCTATAAATATTAAGTAGTATATAATCTATATATAATTGAAAAGATATTAATGGTGAAAAAAAATTGTACACATTAAGTTACTAAACCACCAAAAATCACTTTTAAAGTTTTTTTTGGAAAGCAAAGTTATATTAAGGCGAGCTCAAAATCACTTTTAATGTTTGTCAACATCGCGGACTCTTAAACTCAAAAGAACTTTTAAAATTTGACAACATCACGGGCTCTTAACCTCAAAAGAACTTTTAAAATTTGTCAACACCATGGGCTCTTAAACTCATAAGAATTTTTAAATTTTGTCAACATCACGGGCTCTTAAATAATTCTTTTACTTTTCTTATTTTTTTAGTACGCTATTTACATACCAATATGAACTGGAAATTACATTTTTTGCACGGTTTTTTACACACCCGTGCAACGCACGGGCTCAAAAACCTAGTGTATATATATATATATATATATATATATATATATATATATATATATATATATATATATATATATATATATATATATATATATATATATATATATATATATAGTGGTAGGATCAAGGGGGAGGTAACCAATCAGAGGGAAGCGGCGGGAAGAATTTTTTTTTTTTTCGTTTTTTGAAAAAACTTTGTTGACGAATATTATAGATTCGATGAAAATATAAAAATTAATAAAGACACTTTGTGATAGATATTTTTATTTTGGCGTGAAAACGCTCGAAGAATTAATATGTAACAATTATCGTGTTTTTCGAGCGTATTTTGAGATTTTAAATATTAGGGTTTAGATATTAGGGTTTAGAAATTTAAGGTTTAGGGTTTAGATTTAGGATTTAGATTGAGTTTTTAACACAAACAGTTTAGAGTTTAGGGTTTATGGTTTATGGTTTAGGGTTTGGAGTTTTGAGTTTAAGGACTAAACTTTTTGGGGTGATGAACAATCAGAACTCCATAGTCAAGCAAAAATAGGGCACGGTCGAACATTTTGGGCTATGTTAGAACTAATTTTGTCCTACAACAAAATTGTTCTAACATGACAAAATTGTTCTAATTCATTTCTATTTGTTCCGATTCACATTTCTTGTTCGAATTAAGTTTTTTGTCTAAATTTAATTAGCCCAATTTAGAGTTTAGAGTTTAGTTTTGGGTTTAGATCTCTAAACCCTAAACTCTAACCCGTTCGTTTTAAACGCTAAATCAAAACCCTAAACCATAAACAATAAATCATAAACCCCAAACGATAGACTCTAAATCGGACTAAATCTAGAAAAAAATAGAATTAGAACAAAAACCAATTTGAATTAGAACAATTTTGTGTATGTTAGAACAATTTTTGTTGTTATATATATATATATATATATATATATATATATATATATATATATATATATATATATATATATATATATATATATATATATATATATATATATATATAACAACAACAACAACAAAACGCAATACCACATGAGTGGTGTATGGGGGAGGTGAGATGTACACAATCCTTCCCCTATCCGAGAATAAAAGAGAAGTCATTTCTCCACCCAGAGTGAAACACTCTCAAAAATGGAGAAAGTCATCCCTCTCTCTATTCGACGGATAGAGAGATTGCTTCCGAGTGGACCTCCGGCCAGTAAGTAGAAAAAATTTAAAAAATTAAAAATTAAAAGTTAAAAATAAAATAATAAAATAAAATTGAGACGCCACGAAAATGGTAGAATCAAATTTTCATGGGTTTTAAATCCTGCCTGGAATTCAATTTAGACTCTAAGCGGCAGTCAAGACGCCAATAAATCGACGCTTGCTATTGACTCAAAAAATAGAGCCTATATATATATATATATATATATATATATATATATATATATATATATATATATATATATATATATATATATATATATATATATATATTATATACTCAATCAAGAGGGAAACACTTTTTTGGGGAGAAATGGGGGGAAGTAAATTTTTTCATTTTTTCGAATTTTTTTCAGGCATCAAGATAACATGAAAATATGAAAATTTAAAAAAGACACTTTGTGATGAATGTTATTATTTTGGCGGGAAAATGTTTGAAGAAAAAAATGAAAACATGCATCATGAGTAATATTATGCTTCTGAGTTTTTTTTAGGGTTTAAAAATTAAGGTTTAGTAATTAGGGTTTAGAAATTATGGTTCAAAAATTAGGATTTAGCTATTATGAAACGATCCAACCCGTCGTATTCCCGGCCCATAAAATTTTTTCTTTTTATCATAATAATATGTGCAACATTAGACCATTTACGTTTCCGAAAACATCATCTTTACAATGTTAAGTTTAAACATCTTTAAATCATACAATATATAAATTGAGTTTACAAAACGGGAATGCAACCCGGGACCCATTTGACGTATCCAAAATATAGTTCATGACCCGACTCGTTCACTTTACAACCAAAACCGAGCATGGTGATTGGGAACGCTACCCAATCCTAATCAAAAGTATAAAGCAATCCGTAAAGCACTAGTCCCCAAGCAAACCCAAGCCGCCACTTGCAACCTATAAAAATATAAACAACGAGAGGGTAAGCTAATTGCTTAGTGAGTAAAACATTTATACACATACATATATAGTTTACCTACACGCATACCCAACACGTAACACGTACACACGTATAAGCAATCTAGCATTACCACGTACAACAATCAACAACATTAGTATATAAACTGCCACAATAATATACTAAATCATAACAATGCATAAACATACCAAACCATTCCCCGATATGGCACCACCGACTTGTAGACGACCAATAACGTCGAGTCTCACTCGTATGATGTCACCGACTTGTGAATCATCATAAGGTATCACCGACTTGTGAATCACCAAAGGGTGTCACCGATTTGTGAATCACCCACCAATACATATGGGCCACCAACTTGTGAACGCCAAGTGGCGTCACCGACTTGTGAAGCACCATTAAGTGTCACCGACTTGTGAAGCACTATAGGGTGTCACCGACTTGTGAATCACCCGCCACTACAAAAGGGGTCACCGACTTGTGATCCACCATGAGGTATCACCGACTTGTGAATCACCTACACCAACTTAAGGGGTTACCGACTTGTGAGTCACCTATCAAGACACTACCGAACCGTAGTACTCATCACCCATACCATCAATAAGTCACCGCCTTGTGACATAACACCAATACTCACGATGTGGCACCTAAGGCCCACATCGCGTACGAGTAAATAAACTACATACATACATGTATAAATATTCCACTCATCCTATCGCCTAGGTGACGATTTTACAAATCCACAAGCTTCAACGCAAGGTACCTAATACATTAAGTACATATTCAATACACAAACTAGTTGGACTAGACATCAACATTTAACCCTTGTGCATTTAATGACCCATTTGCATTAAATGACCCGTTCACACCAAAACCGCCCATTTAAGGTCAAGACTTGTCGTTAATCACTAAAAGCTAGTGATTAAAGTCTAATAACACCAATTAACACAAACTTAGGTTATTTCATACCCATCTTATCCAACTAGGTCAACCATCACCCAGTTGACCCATTTTAACACTTAGACTTATAATTTGGTCAAACTTGAACCCATTAACCACCTTTCTCTAACTCACAAGTGTATTAGTGATTTACAACACAATTAATATTTACAAACACCAAATTACAAGACCAAACCCTAGATTACAAAACCTTAGGGTTTCCTTACATCAATTATACCCAAATTCACCCATTTAACCCCCAAATGGGTCTTACAAGCCTTAGATGAACAAACCCTAGCCATAAATCAAATTAAACTTAAAAAACGGAGTTAAGACTTACCAACACTATCACAACGTAGCTAGAGGCATAGGGAACAACTTTAAAACTCGGGCTCGGGCGAGATTTGGTCTTCTTCTTCCCCAAAGTAAGCTTTCTCTCACTAATATTCCATCTCTCTCTCTCTAAAATGAATGTGAGTAGGTGTAAAAGTGTTAAATGAGTTTAGGATAAGATTTGATCATTTTTTAAGCTCTCCAAACCGTCCAACATGTGAAAAGACCATTTAGCCCCTTAAAAACTCCAAATTTAAGGTTAAATTCGTACCCTGTCAGCACCAATATTGCGGCCGTAATCCACAAAATTGCGGCCGTAATCCCCAATATTGCGGCCATAACTTTGGCTGCTTTCAGAAACATGTCTCCCTGTTCAAAAGTTGCGGCCGTAAGGCCATAAATTGCGGCCGTAATTTTTGGTTTTCGGGCCCATTTTCGTTTTATGACTAGATTAAACAAATGTGGCTAAAGTCAAACACAATAAAGATCGAATACGCAACTTTGGACTTCGTACGCCGACCAAAGCAACATGCCAAAGGAAAAACAAGGTGTTACAACTCTCCCCCACTTAAACTAGATCGCGTCCTCGCGATCTAAACCTCATCGCGAACAAGGGAAGTACGCCTTCCTCAACTTTTAGAGTTCTCACACAACCCTGAACCCTTCGTTGCCGCCATTATATCCAATCGGTCTCACCTTCTAGCCACACAATGCACCATCCTCGGAACAATCCTCCATGTTTCCTTGGCGCACTTCAACTCACGACTCAGAGTTCTACCGCCAATCGAAAAATCCAACCGGGTGATCCGCACCACGCACGCAGTGATGGAATTTCCTGCAAGCTCTTCGGTAACTCTAATCGACACACAACCTTACACAACTCACAACTCGTCCACTTTTACCTCATGAACATCGTTTCGACTGTCCATAAAGGATGATCTTATCGCTTCCCGCACGTACAAGCTCTCAATACTCTAAAGAACTCGCCCGACAACCACATATCTACTCAGGAGATAGTCAAAATCAGCACCCTACGTCCCTAGTTTGCTCGCTAAACGGGATGACTTTTGGTAAAATTTTCTCGAACAAGCCTACCAAACCGAGGCAACACCGTACCCTCCGGGTACGTACTCCCCTACTTAGGGTTCCATCCCCATACTATCGCCGCCAAGATGATAACATCCCGTGAAATTTCAACGTTCCACAAGACGCATGACTGACCTCAACGTTAGTCATACGTACCAATTCTCTGCGGACTTGCTACAAGGTACTCGAAACTCGACATTCTAATTTAATCGAATCATTAACACCCGCTAAACACCACGATAGACCACATTTGTACCTTCGGGTTTCTCATCGGTACCCAAGTACAAGGTTACCACACCATCGGAGTGAAACATTCCACTAGCAGGTATACGGAGGCACCTGACGCAGTGTTATGCAACTCCCATTACTACCACTGAGTCTCAAGAGCTAGGCCCTTAGGGGGTCTATCCTCGATGTCAAACGTCACCTGACTACTCGAAGTCACACTAATCCAACGAACATTACGGTTCAACGCCCACAACTTTCTAGTGACCCCCGCTAGTCACTATATACCTAGGCCGCACAACTAGCCTATTTACCTTTTTCGCATCACTAAGGAGACGCTTGGAACACCAAGACTTACACCCTAAATCATACCGTCTCAACCGTTAACACGGATACTTACACACACTCACTGATGGTCAACAACCGTGACTCTACTCGCACACATACATGGTCAACGTAAAACGCCTTCTCGATCGGCATATCTTTTCTACGCTAACACATAAAGGAGAGCCATACAAGTAACCCTCTAATCATATCACGATTACACCCAACTTGGTTAAACCTCCAACACCAAAACGATTAACCCGACTTGGTTAGTCAAACACGCCCGGTCAACCTACCTCGGCCAACCCTTAACAAGAATTGATTAACCCGACTCGGTTAGTCAAACACGCTCGATCAACCCGACTCGGTCAACACCAATCATCTAATTGATTAACCCGACTCGGTTAAGTCAAATACACTAGGTCAACCCGACTCAGTCAAACCCCTAACGATAATTGATTAACCCGACTTGATTAAGTCAAACACACTAGGTCAACCTGACTCGGTCAACACCTTTCACCTAATGACTAACCCGATTTGGTTAAGTCAAACACACACGGTCAACCCGCCTCGGTCAACACCTAACATCTACTTGATTAATCCGACCCGGTTAGTCAAATGACTCTAATAATAAATGATTGACCCGACTTGGTTAAGTCGCTCACTTGGTTAACCCAACTAGGTCAAACTCCTAATAACAATTGATTAACCCAACTTGGTTAGTCAAACACTCCTGGTCAACCCGCCCTGGTCAACACCTATCATCTAATTGATTAACCCGACCCAATTAATCAAACCCCAATGGACTAACTCGACCTAGCTAGTCACTACACCACATGGATAAACTCAATTATTACCCAAAAGTCACCCACAAAAGATAGTACTAGAATCGAATAGTACCTGGATCAAGCGTCGTTAGATCTTCGCGCTCTGTCACTATTCCACTCGGGATATTCCGACTTCCGGTGTCCCTCCTTCCGGCACTTAAAACATGTGACCTTACTCGATGGACAATCACGAGACTTATGTCCTGTTTGCCCACAATTATAACACGCGAATTTAGAACCACCTGTGTCACTCATCTTCACGCTTCCGACACCTTCGGTAGCACTTTTACTTTTCTTGTTCGAAAACATCGTCGCTTCGAACTTCCGCTTGTTAACATCGGAAACACTTGTCTTCGGGGCCTCCGGTTCGAAACCCTGAGCCAACTCAAATAATTCTTCAAAAGACTTAGCCATTCCCCAACTAATCTTACCTTTCAACTCATCGCTTAAAGTACGATAGAAATCTTGCATCAACATTCGGTCATCACCGACATACTCTGGATAAAAACGAGTTTTTGATAAGAAAGTAGACTTGAGAGTAACCAAGTCCATCGAACCTTGTCGCAAATCGCGCAACTCGTCCCGGATTTTAATAAGGTCAGATTGAGTTCGGTATTCATCAAAGAACTCCTTTTTAAACTCTTCCCACGACAAGCTCATACGTTTTTCTTCACCATACAATTGAATCTTGTCATCCCACTACATCTTGGCTTCTTCACGTAACATACTAGAACCGTATCTCATTTTCTTCTCGAGAGGACATTCACTAGTACGGAAAGCCCCCTTGATGTCGGACACCCAACATGTACTCTTCAACGGATCCCTCACCCCATTAAACATAGGAGGTTGAGCATCCTTGAAGTTCTTGTAATGGAAGTATCGCCTTCCATGTCCACCGTTACCAGCACCCCCTTCACCACGAGGATAAATGTTTCTAGCTTCAAATGCCTTTTCGATCGCGGCATCCATTCGCTCGTTGATTAACTCGGTTACTTGCTCATCAACCGATTCCTAGAAAACCTTTCTAACATCCTCGAGAAACTTTGCTTTTTGACGTTTAATGATGGCCTCAACCTTAGTCGTGAACTATGAGTCTTCGCCTTGATCTTCTTTACCTTGTTTGTTCCTTGTCGTCATTCTAAGAAATGAACTCGGTTAGGAACACAACACGAATAATTTACATACACCGTCACGAACAATGTTCACAATCATATAAATACGCCACCATTCGCACATCCCATCTATTTCAATACTTGTTGTACATCACTTACTTGACTTGGCTTGCAACCGTAATAATGGTCGCGAAGCATTATTACGCTCACACGCCATGCTGAGCTCATGAAAACAACAACCATCTCGCTAGATATTCAACACAAAACAACATGATCAATTCATAGCTAGTTCACCTACAATCTAAGGCACTAGCTAAAACCCGAGCCGACCCGTAATCCTACAAGTCCCGCAACAAATAAGCACGCACAAAATTCTAAGTCTAGGCGCCTATCTCAAGTCACCTAAATCCCTTAGACCATGCTCTGATACCACTTAAAACGACCCAACCCGTCGTATTCCCGGCCCATAAAATTTTTCCTTTTTATCATAATAATATGTGCAACATTAGACCATTTACATTTCTGAAAACATCATCTTTACAATGTTAAGTTTAAACATCTTTAAATCATACAATATATAAATTGAGTTTACAAAACAGGAATGCAACTCGGGACCCATTTGACGTATCCAAAATATAGTTCATGACCCGACTCGTTCACTTTACAACTAAAACCGAGCATGGTGATTGGGAACGCTACCCAATCCTAATCAAAAGTATAAAGCAATCCGTAAAGCACTAGTCCCCAAGCAAATCTAAGCCGCCACTTGCAACCTATAAAAATATAAACAACGAGAGGGTAAGCTAATTGCTTAGTGAGTAAAACATTTATACACATACATATATAGTTTACCTACACGCATACCCAACACGTAACACGTACACACGTATAAGCAATCTAGAATTACCACATACAACAGTCAACAACATTAGTATATAAACCGCCATAATAATATACTAAATCATACCAATGCATAAACATACCAAACCATTCCCCGATATGGCACCACCGACTTGTAGACGACCAATAACGTCGAGTCTCACTCGTATGATGTCACCGACTTGTGAATCATCATAAGGTATCACCGACTTGTTAATCACCAAAGGGTGTCACCGACTTGTGAATCACCCACCAATACATATGGGCCACCGACTTGTAACGCCATGTGGCGTCACCGACTTGTGAAGCGCCATTAAGTGTCACTGACTTGTGAAGCACTATAGGGTGTCACCGACTTGTGAATCACCCGCCACTACAAAAGGGGTCACCGACTTGTGAACCACCATGAGGTATCACCGATTTATGAATCACCTACACCAACTTAAGGGGTCACCGACTTGTGAGCCAGCATGAGGTGTCACTGGCTTGTGAGTCACCTATCAAGATACTACCAACCCGTAGTTCTCATCACCCATACCATCAATAAGTCACCGTCTTGTGACATAACACCAATACTCACGATGTGGCACCTAAGGCCCACATCGCGTATGAGTAAATAAACTGCATACATACATGTATAAATATTCCACTCACCTTATCGCCTAGGTGACGATTTTACAAATCCGCAAGCTTCAACGCAAGGTACCTAATACAATAAGTACATATTCAATACACAAACTAGTTGGACTAGACATCAACATTTAACCCTTGTGCATTTAATGACCCATTTGCATTAAATGACCCGTTCACACCAAAACCGCCCATTTAAGGTCAAGACTTGTCATTAATCACTAAAATCTAGTGATTAAAGTCTAATAACACCAATTAACACAAACTTAGGTTATTTCATACCCATCTTATCCAACTAGGTCAACCATTACCCATTTGGTCCATTTTAACAGTTAGACTTATAATTTGGTCAAACTTGAACCCATTAACCACCTTTCTCTAACTCATAAGTGTATTAGTGATTTACAACACAATTAATACTTACAAACACCAACTTACAAGACCAAACCCTAGATTACAAAACCTTAGGGTTTCCTTACATCAATTTAACCCAAATTCACCCATTTAACCCCAAATGGGTCTTACAAGCCTTAGATGAACAATGTGATGCCCCGTACAAAACCATCGTGTACGAATCATCAATAACAGGATCATTACAAGGTTAAGTACTATATGCTGTAATTATAGAAGTTGCATTCACGATAAAAAGGTGATGTCATAACCGACATCAAATGTTTTACATTTCAAAAGCATGCTTCACTAAGTAGAAGCAAATAAATAAGTGTACATGACCCCAAAGGTCGTTACATAACATAGTTTCAAAGGTAAATAAGTTTGAATGCAAGATAAGTAGTCAGGCGATAACAACTCTAAGCAGCGGGTTCTACAACACGACAAGTAAGACAGCGGAAGCAACCTCAAGCACCTGAGAGATACATGCTTAAAAACGTCAACACAACGGTTGGTGAGCTATAGTTTAAGTATAACAGTATGTAAGGTAGGCCACGAGATTTCAGTGCTACAAAGAGCGTTTCAAAACAGTATGATAAAGTATATGTTAACCGTGGGCACTTGGTAACTAACTTAACGTTTAAAATACCCCCTGAAAGTACACTTGGCGAGTGCGTATGTTTACGAAGTATTAAACACTCGTTGACTGCTAGCGCGACTAGCCCGAGTGGGGATGTCAAACCCTATGGATCCATATCTAAGATTCGCGTTCACCGGTTCATAAACCAATGATTAAACGTTACCGAGCTAAAGGGAATGTTTCTGCCGTTATATAACCCACACATATATAAGTTTAAGTACTCGTGCCTAGTATGTAAAACATAAAATCCGCATGTATTCTCAGTTCCCAAAATAAGTTAAAGTAAAAAGGGAATGCTATAACTCACAATGATATGTAGCGGTAAAGTAGTAGTCGGGAAAGGTGTGCAAGTAAATGGTCCGAAGTCCTCAACCTAAGTCAAATAGTACTAAGTCAGTAAATCGTATTAATAGGTTTAAAAGTATGTAATTAAGGTCTTAAGGGTCATCATCATTCATCATCAAACAAAAGGCGTAAAGTAAGTTTCGTTTATGAAAGTAGTTTAAAACAAGGTCTGAATTCAGTCAGTCACCACGGCCTCTATCCTTACTGAATTAAGGTGAGACCAGTGGCCATGGCTCCGTCTATGAGTCTCTTAAGTGTGGTAAAATTTACAGAAGCAAACTCGTCTTGGTTTGACCGTGGCGACGGTCTAAGTGCGAGTAGGTCAGAAATTTCTGCACAACGTTAAAGGACATAGTGACGATCGGAGGGCCATAAATCCTAAACCGTAACTCGGATTAAGACGAGTCCTATATGAAAAGTTATCTACACGAACTGAGATATCTGAAAATCAAGGTTACAGTAGCCCAGGTGTACTGGTCTGTTACAGAAACCAGAAAAACAGAAACTGTACACAGAAAACAGAAAAGTAAATGGACATAGTGACGCTCGGAGGGCCGTAGACTCTAAACCGTAACTCGGATTAAGACGAGTCTTATATGAAAAGTTATCTACTCAAAAAGTTCTATCTAAAAATCAAGGTTAGAACAGCCCAGGTCTATTGGTCTGTTCCAGAAGCATCAGGTCAGTAGGTTTTGGACAGAACAGTGAGTTTAAAAGGGTTCCGGTGGTCTTGGTGCTTGATGTTCATCATGGTTCTCATCCTTGATGTATATAGCTTCAAGTGTACAACTCATTGATGTATCTACATCATATTAACCAAGTCTTGACCATCATAACCCATGTGCAAGTCTAAGACATGAAGCACAACTCACTTAAGAGTTGTATGAAGTTTGATGAACCAAAGTTGCATCAAGGTCTTAGATCTAACACATACATGGACTTTAAAGCTAATAACAAGTTACAAACTTGAAAGTAAACTAACTAATCAAGATCATAAGTAGTAGAACATAGTTCTTAGTTTGATCTTGAAGATCCAAGACTCAAAAGTCTAGATCCAAAGTTACATTTAAAGAAAACTTGTTTGTGTGTTCTTGAACTTCCAAGGTTAACTTGATTTGTTCAAGAGATATGAGATCAAGACTAACTTGTAGTACTTGACCATATAAACTAACTACATGAAATTAAAGTGTATAAAATAAAGAAACAAGTTAACTAAACAAGTAATTAATTCAAGGGTTGCTCATACTTTAAAGATTCAACCAAAGTTGATCTTTAAGTAAAGTAAACTTTAAGTTTACTTCCATGACTTACAAGTATGATTTCAACAACAAGAACTTTATAATCTTTGAAACATTATATGTAGAACATAAACTAGTAAGTTTAGTTCTTGTGTTCTTGATGAATACAAGATATTATGAAGAATCAAAACTAGGAAGTTAGATTCTTGAAAGTTAGTAAGTAAGTAACAACAACATGTAACAAGATTCAAACAACAAACAAAGATTGATGATGATGAATGCTTATGAAATCAGTTTTTAGCAAGGAAAAAGAGGAGAGAAAAGTTCATATTACTTACAAGTAAGTAGAGAAAAGTGAGAGAGAATGGTTGAGAGAAAATGGGAGATGAATGTGTGTTTGAATGAGAGAAAATACAAGTGGTGAAGTAATACAAAAATGAACCAAAAGAACTCCCTCCAAGGCCATAGGGGGACGGTTTTTGTAGCAGAAAAATGGGGGGAGGTATTAGTTTGGTGGTCACTTGCAAGTAAAGCTTCAAAAGTTGGATAATGGGGATGCATGCATGGGAAGTGTATGTTAACTAGATTCCAAGTGAACCAAAACTAGCTAGTTAATGTTCAAGTATCACTTACACTTTCAAGACATGGGCTAAAAGGTCCATTAACAATGTAGGGTGGGCTTGGTAGTCCACTAACATGAGTCCATTACACTAACAAAGCCCAAGTTCAAATAAATCACAAGTTAAACCAATTAAGCCCAAGTAACTAACTAATAGCCTTAGTTAATTAAAATGATTAATAAATTTAATCATGAATGTAAATAATATCTAAAAATATTATTCGTGAAAGTTCCGGGTGTCACAAAGACGTTTCGGGCTCTTAAAAGTCAAGTACGGGCAATCAAGGCAACATGTAAATGTAATAACGTACATTCGTTTAAACACGCGTATTAATAATAGTAATTATTAATAAATAAATGTTGGAAATTCCAGGGTCGTTACATTACCCACCTGTTAAAGAAAATTTCGTCCCGAAATTTAAGCTGAGGTAGATGGAGGAGTCGGGAAAAGGTGAGGATACTTTCGCATCATTTGATCCTCTCGCTCCCAAGTAAACTCAGGTCCTCGTTTAGCATTCCATCGTACCCGTACAATCGGAATCTTGTTGCGTTTCAAAGTTTTGATCTCACGATCCATAATCTCAACTGGTTCCTCCACAAAGTGGAGTTTGTCGTCAATCGTAAGTTCCTCAAGTGGTATGATAAGTTCAGGTGCAGCAAGACACTTCTTCAAGTTCGATACATGGAAGGTAGGATGAACTGAGCTCAATTGTGCTGGTAGATCTAATCGGTAAGCAACGGGTCCAACACGTTCCAAGACCTCAAAAGGACCAATGTATCGTGGGTTCAACTTCCCACGTTTTCCAAAACGGATCACACCTTTCCAAGGTGCAACCTTTAACATTACATGATCACCAACGTTGAATTCAAAGTCCTTACATTTAAGATCGGCATAACTCTTTTGACGATCACGGGCAGTCTTAAGTCTAGCTTGAATCTGAGCAATCTTCTCCGTGGTTTCATGGACTACCTCGGGTCCGGTGATTTGCTTTTCGCCTACTTCGGCCCAACAAATAGGAGATCGGCACTTATGGCCATACAATGCTTCAAAAGGTGCAGCATTAATGCTAGAGTGATAACTGTTGTTGTACGAGAATTCGGCGAGTGGCAAATGTCTTTCCCAGGCCTTTCCAAAATCAATGACACATGCACGCAGCATGTCCTCCAAGGTCTGAATCGTTCGTTCACTTTGCCCGTCAGTCTGGGGATGATAAGCAGTGCTCATGTCGAGACGAGTTCCCATGGCTTCTTGCAAAGAACGCCAAAATCTAGAAGCAAAACAGGGATCGCGATCTGAGATGATTGATAAAGGTACACCATGACGAGATACAACCTCTTTAATGTACAGCTGAGCAAGTCTTTCCATTGTATCAGTTTCCTTCATCGCTAGGAAGTGTGCAGATTTGGTAAGGCGGTCAACAATAACCCAAATAGTATCGCATCCGCCCACCGTCTTCGGCAGCTTAGTAATGAAATCCATTGTGATCCTTTCCCACTTCCATTGTGGGATTTCCGGCTGTTGAAGTAACCCAGAAGGTCTTTGATGTTCGGCCTTAACTTTCGAACAAGTCAAACACTTCCCAACATAAGTTGCAACGTCCTTCTTGAGATTCGGCCACCAATACTGTTCTTTAAGGTCGTGGTACATCTTGCCCGCACCGGGGTGAATCGAATATCTCGATTTGTGTGCTTCATCAAGTATCAGGTTTCGTAGATCTCCATAATAAGGTACCCAAATTCTTCCGGCATAACATCGGAGTACAGACTCCCTAACCTCGAATCGAGAGACAAGTATGTTCAAATGTTCGTGAGATATGTTCTCCTCCTTGAGAGCCTCAACTTGGGCTACTCTGATCTGGTTGTTGAGGTTCGAATGAATGGTGATGTTCAGAGCCCTAACACGAAGAGGTGTCGTCCTCTCCTTTCGGCTTAAAGCGTCAGCTACAACATTGGCCTTGCCAGGGTGATAACGGAGTTCACAATCGTAGTCGTTGAGCGTCTCGATCCATTGACGCTGTCTCATATTCAGTTGCTTCTGATCGAAGATGTGCTGGAGACTCTTGTGATCGGTGAAGATAGTGCTCTTAGTTCCATACAAATAATGTCTCCACAATTTGAGCGCAAAGACAACGGCTCCAAGTTCAAGATCATGTGTAGTGTAGTTTCGCTCGTGAATCTTCAATTGGCGGGAGGCATCGACAATAACCTTTGATCGTTGCATCAGTACACAACCAAAACCACTCTTCGATGCATCACAATAAACAACAAAGTCGTCACTGCCTTCAGGAAGTGATAGGATAGGTGCGGAGGTTAACTTCTTCTTCAAAGTTTGGAATGCTGATTCGTGTGCGGGTTCCCAAATGAACTTCTTGCCCTTGTGAGTCAGCGCAGTCAAAGGACGCGCAATCAGAGAAAATCCTTCGATGAATCTTCGATAGTAACCGGCGAGACCTAGGAATTGGCGAATATGCGTCGGAGTAGTGGGGGTCTCCCACTTGCTGATGGCTTCAATCTTGGCGGGATCAACTTTGATACCCTGGTCGCTCACAACATGACCCAGAAACTGTACTTCCTTCAACCAAAATTCACACTTGGAGAATTTGGCATAAAGTTGTTCTTGTCTCAAGAGTTCAAGTACTAATCGGAGGTGTTGCTCATGTTCTTCTTCGCTCTTAGAGTAGATGAGGATATCATCTATGAAGACGATAACAAACTTGTCCAAGTAAGGCTTGCAGACACGATTCATGAGGTCCATGAACACGGCAGGTGCATTTGTTAAGCCGAATGGCATCACGAGAAACTCATAATGACCATAACGGGTTCTGAATGCAGTCTTCATCACGTCACTTTCCTTCACCCTCAACTGGTGATAGCCGGATCGCAAATCGATCTTTGAATAAACGCTCGATCCTTGTAGTTGATCAAAAAGATCATCAATTCGCGGAAGAGGATACCGATTCTTGATTGTCAATTTGTTGAGCTCACGGTAGTTGATACACATACGAAAGGATCCATCCTTCTTCTTCACAAACAGAACAGGTGCGCCCCAAGGCGAGAAACTTGGTTGGATAAACCCTCGATCTAACAGCTCTTGTAGTTGACTCTGTAATTCTTGCATCTCGGAAGGTGCGAGTCTATAAGATGCGCGAGCTACAGGTGCAGCTCCTGGCACTAAATCAATCTGAAATTCTACGGCTCTCGGCGGTGGTAATCCAGGCAATTCCTCTGGGAAGACATCGGAAAATTCGTTCATAATTCGAACGTCGTTCACGCTCTTCACCTCAGTTTCTACCGCTTTCACATGTGCTAGGACAGCAAAGCGTCCCTTCTTCATAATCTTTTGCGCTTTCACGCACCTAATGAGGTTCAACTTCGAGGTACATCTCTCTCCATAGATAACTAGTGGTTCGCCATCTCCTTGTGGTATGCGAAGTGCTTTATCTCCACAAATAACATCGGCCTTTATCTTGCTCAACCAATCCATACCGACGATCACGTCAAAACTTCCCAGTTTGATAGGTATCAAATCAATTTCGAAATCTGCACCAGCTATGTTGATAATAGCTCCACGACTAATATGGTCAACCTTTTCAAGTTTTCCATTGGCGACCTCGACAAGCATACTTTCTTTTAACGGGACTAATGACCAATTAATCTTATCGCAAAAATGTCTACATACATAACTTCTATCCGCACCAGTATCAAACAAGACAGAAGCTAAAAGATTGTTGATTTTGAATATACCTGTCACCAAGTTGGGGTTATCGCGTGCATCCCTTGCATTAACATTAAAAGCTCTAGCACGCGGTGGTCCGCCATCCTTTCGTTTGTTCGGGCAATCGTTTCTGAAATGGCCCGTCTGCCCGCATTCGTAACACTTTTTCGGCCCGTTGGTGTTCGGTCTCCCTGTCATCGTGGTAGTCTTGCAGTCTCTACCGATGTGCCCGCTCTTCTTGCACTTCTCACAAACAGCATTACAATATCCGGTGTGATGCTTGTAGCACCTCTTGCATTGTGGTAGTGTGCCTTTGTAGTTCGGGTTAGAGTTGTTGTTGTTGGGGTTGGGGTTGTTGTTGTTTTGCCTGAACCCTTCATGTCGCTTTGCCGGGTTTTGATCATAGTTTCTACCCCTGTTGTTGTTATTGTTGTTGTGGTTGTTGTGGTTGTTATGGTTGTTGTGGTTGTTATCCCATTTCCTCTTTTCGCTACCACCAGCTTCAAACTTAGCCTTCTCCGGCTCATCAATAAGGATCTGATTCATGAGAGTATGCGCCATGCGCATTGCTTCGGGAACATTCGGTGGTTTGGATGAGGTGACATTTCCTTTGATGGACTTAGGAATTCCCGAGAAGTATTTCTCCATGCGCTTGAATTCGGGGGTGACCATGGTCGGACACATAAGAGCCAACTCCAAAAACCTACGGTTGTAACTGTTAAGGTCGTTCCCTACGGCCTTTAACTGCATAAATTCGATTTCCATCTTCTGAATTTCGGTTCTCGGACAATACTCATCAATCATAGCACACTTAAACTCTTCCCAAGGCGTGGCATACGCCTCATCAATCCCTTTTGCTTGAGCTAACGTGTTCCACCACGTTAGCGCGCTGTCAGATAGCGTGCAAGATGCAAACTTGGTCTTATTATCCTCCGAACAGTTGCTAACTCGGAATACTGATTCAAGTTTTTCAAACCATCTGGTGAGACCAACTGGTCCCTCGGTGCCACTGAAGTTATGCGGTTTGCAGCTCTGGAATTCCTTGTATGTACACCCATTTCGAACGGGTGGGATAACTGGTGGTGGTGGCTGTGGAGCTTGGAGATTTCTTTCTGCTAGGGCTGCAGCGACCCGTTCGCTGATCATGTCCTCAATCTGGGCGGCGGTAGGTGTGGTTCTTCCATTAGCCATGGTATTCTAAACAAAAATTTTGACCCAAGTCAAAATCCAGCATGCAAGTAGTAATAATACAGTATATAGTGACCAATCATGGAATCAAAACATATAGTGACCAATCATGGAATCAAAACATCACATGTTATTAAATAATGCATCTAGGTACAAATACCACAGAATCATCGTACATCAATGTAAATAGAACATCGTGCAAGAATTAAATAATGCAAAGTTCCATTCATTAATAATAATAAGTTTCATACATCTGAATAAGTTCGTACAGTACATATGAAATACATGAAACTATAACTAGATTACATCATGAAATCTAAATACAAGGTCCTACGGTGAAGGCGGGTGAACTGCTCCTCGAGCCAACTGCTCCTCGAGCTCAGTGACTCGAGCTCGGAGAGTCTCAACCTCCCTCATCAGTTCCTCGTTAGAGGGAGCTGGTGGGGCAGGCGGTGCAGGTGGGGCGGGTGGTGCCGGTGGTGCTGATGTAGATGGTCCGGCTCCGGATGCAGACGGTACGTCCCTAGATGTAAGTGGTCCGTATCTAAATCTAGGTGGTACGGTTCCAGGAATAGTCAATACGTAACGGGGAACCTTACGTATCTGTGGGTCGGCAGGGTATGGCACAACTCGTTTACGAGCAGTAACCCTACGATGATGGCCAAAAGCATCAGTAAAAGCACGACCTCCATTCACCCCTGGAATGAAGGTGCCGTCGGAACGGTACCGCTTCTTCGGCGGGGTGGAGGGTGCCTGAATAGGTCTATCAGCAGGATCCTCATCATCGCTGGAGTCGTCTGATGATGAAGAATCGGCGGATGATGAGTCATCCGAATCGTGTGGTGGTGACACTGGTGGCTGAGCTGGTAATCCGAAGCGTCCGAAGGCGGCCAACATCTGTCTGTGTCTGCCTGGAGGAATCACGACTAAACGTCCGTCGGGAGTGCGTCGGCAAGGCGTGCGCATGTGGTTACGAAACGGCCCTTCCCCGAACTCCGTGGGGATCTCAATACCACCAATGCGGGGCTGTGACCTCGAGGGTCCGGGAGCAGACACTGGGGCAGGTGCACTAGTACCAGCTCCGGAAGTAGAAGCGTCGGGATCACTAGTGGGTGTCGGGGCCGGTGTATCGGCAGTAGCAGCAGCAGGTGTAGCAGTAGGTAGGGCGACGGGGTCTGAGTCTGTACTGCCCGAAATGCCAGCAGGTGGAACATCCGACATCTGAACAAGGAAAAATAAATTTTCCATGTCAGTATGTCATAAATCAAGCAAATAATAGGCCAACAGTTTAAATCATGTATAACAATAAGTAGCATGGAAATAATAACGAATCGTACAGAAGTAGCATGCAATCGAAAGCAAGTAATATCATGCAGTAGTGAAATCATGTAGTAGCATACGGCATATAGCAGTAACAGTAAGCAGCATCATGCAGTAAGTTCAGCAGAAACACGTAAACTAGCAAGTTGTAGATTAGTCCTATTAGTGAATCCTACTCGGGTCGGTCTTAGACTCACTAATGCAACCTAATTCCCTACAACCAATGCTCTGATACCAAATGTGATGCCCCGTACAAAACCATCGTGTACGAATCATCAACAACAGGATCATTACAAGGTTAAGTACTATATGCTGTAATTATAGAAGTTGCATTCACGATAAAAAGGTGATGTCATAACCGACATCAAATGTTTTACATTTCAAAAGCATGCTTCACTAAGTAGAAGCAAATAAATAAGTGTACGTGACCCCAAAGGTCGTTACATAACATAGTTTCAAAGGTAAATAAGTTTGAATGCAAGATAAGTAGTCATGCGATAACAACTCTAAGCAGCGGGTTCTACAGCACGACAAGTAAGACAGCGGAAGCAACCTCAAGCACCTGAGAGATACATGCTTAAAAACGTCAACACAATGGTTGGTGAGCTATAGTTTAAGTATAACAGTATGTAAGGTAGGCCACGAGATTTCAGTGCTACAAAGAGCGTTTCAAAACAGTATGATAAAGTATATGTTAACCGTGGGCACTTGGTAACTAACTTAACGTTTAAAATACCCCCTGAAAGTACACTTGGCGAGTGCGTATGTTTACGAAGTATTAAACACTCGTTGACTGCTAGCGCGACTAGCCCGAGTGGGGATGTCAAACCCTATGGATCCATATCTAAGATTCGCGTTCACCGGTTCATAAACCAATGATTAAACGTTACCGAGCTAAAGGGAATGTTTCTGCCGTTATATAACCCACACATATATAAGTTTAAGTACTCGTGCCTAGTATGTAAAACATAAAATCCGCATGTATTCTCAGTTCCCAAAATAAGTTAAAGTAAAAAGGGAATGCTATAACTCACAATGATATGTAGCGGTAAAGTAGTAGTCGAGAAAGGTGTGCAAGTAAATGGTCCGAAGTCCTCAACCTAAGTCAAATAGTACTAAGTCAGTAAATCGTCTTAATAGGTTTAAAAGTATGTAATTAAGGTCTTAAGGGTCATCATCATTCATCATCAAACAAAAGGCGTAAAGTAAGTTTCATTTATGAAAGTAGTTTAAAACAAGGTCTGACTTCAGTCAGTCACCACGGCCTCTATCCTTACTGAATTAAGGTGAGACCAGTGGCCATGGCTCTGTCTATGAGTCCCTTAAGTGTGGTAAAGTTTACAGAAGCAAACTCGTCTTGGTTTGACCGTGGCGACGGTCTAAGTGCGAGTAGGTCAGAAATTTCTGCACAACGTTAAAGGACATAGTGACGATCGGAGGGCCATAAATCCTAAACCGTAACTCGGATTAAGACGAGTCCTATATGAAAAGTTATCTACACGAACTGAGTTATCTGAAAATCAAGGTTACAGTAGCCCAGGTGTAATGGTCTGTTACAGAAACCAGAAAAATAGAAACTGTACACAGAAAACAGAATAGTAAATGGACATAGTGACGCTCGGAGGGCCGTAGACTCTAAACCGTAACTCGGATTAAGACGAGTATTATATGAAAAGTTATCTACTCAAAAAGTTCTATCTAAAAATCAAGGTTAGAACAGCCCAGGTCTACTGGTTTGTTCCAGAAGCATCAGGTCAGTAGGTTTTGGACAGAACAGTGAGTTTAAAAGGGTTCCGGTGGTCTTGGTGCTTGATGTTCATCATGGTTCTCATCCTTGATGCATATAGCTTCAAGTGTACAACTCATTGATGTATCTACATCATCTTAACCAAGTCTTGACCATCATAACCCATGTGCAAGTCTAAGACATGAAGCACAACTCACTTAAGAGTTGTATGAAGTTTGATGAACCAAAGTTGCATCAAGGTCTTAGATCTAACACATACATGGACTTTAAAGCTAATAACAAGTTACAAACTTGAAAGTAAACTAACTAATCAAGATCATAAGTAGTAGAACATAGTTCTTAGTTTGATCTTGAAGATCCAAGACTCAAAAGTCTAGATCCAAAGTTACATTTAAAGAAAACTTGTTTGTGTGTTCTTGAACTTCCAAGGTTAACTTGATTTGTTCAAGAGATATGAGATCAAGACTAACTTGTAGTACTTGACCATATAAACTAACTACATGAAATTAAAGTGTATAAAATAAAGAAACAAGTTAACTAAACAAGTAATTAGTTCAAGGGTTGCTCATACTTTAAAGATTCAACCAAAGTTGATCTTTAAGTAAAGTAAACTTTAAGTTTACTTCCATGACTTACAAGTATGATTTCAACAACAAGAACTTTATAATCTTTGAAACATTATATGTAGAACATAAACTAGTAAGTTTAGTTCTTGTGTTCTTGATGAATACAAGATATTATGAAGAATCAAAACTAGGAAGTTAGATTCTTGAAAGTTAGTAAGTAAGTAACAACAACATGTAACAAGAATCAAACAACAAACAAAGATTGATGATGATGAATGCTTATGAAATCAGTTTTTAGCAAGGAAAAAGAGGAGAGAAAAGTTCATATTACTTACAAGTAAGTAGAGAAAAGTGAGAGAGAATGGTTGAGAGAAAATGGGAGATGAATGTGTGTTTGAATGAGAGAAAATACAAGTGGTGAAGTAATACAAAAATGAACCAAAAGAACTCCCTCCAAGGCCATAGGGGGACTGTTTTTGTAGCAGAAAAATGGGGGGAGGGATTAGTTTAGTGGTCACTTGCAAGTAAAGCTTCAAAAGTTGGATAATGGGGATGCATGCATGGGAAGTGTATGTTAACTAGATTCCAAGTGAACCAAAACTAGCTAGTTAATGTTCAAGTATCACTTACACTTTCAAGACATGGGCTAAAAGGTCCATTAACAATGTAGGGTGGGCTTGGTAGTCCACTAACATGAGTCCATTACACTAACAAAGCCCAAGTTCAAATAAATCACAAGTTAAACCAATTAAAACCCAAGTAACTAACTAATAGCCTTAGTTAATTAAAATGATTAATAAATTTAATCATGAATGTAAATAATATCTAAAAATATTATTCGTGAAAGTTCCGGGTGTCACAAAGACGTTTCGGGCTCTTAAAAGTCAAGTACGGGCAATCAAGGCAACATGTAAATGTAATAACGTACATTCGTTTAAACACGCGTATTAATAATAGTAATTATTAATAAATAAATGTTGGAAATTCCAGGGTCGTTACAAACAAACCCTAGCCATAAATCAAATTAAACTCAAAACACGGAGTTAAAACTTACCAACACTATCACAACGTAGCTAGAGGCGTAGGGACAACTTTAAAATTCGGGCTCGGGCAAGATTTGGTCTTCTTCTTCCCCAAAGTAAGCTTTCTCTCACTAACATTCCATTTCTCTCTCTAAAATGAATGTGAGTAGGTGTAAAAGTGTTAAATGAGTTTAGGATAAGCTTTGATCAGTTTTCAAGCTCTCCAAACCGTCCAACATGTGAAAAGACCATTTAGCCCCTTAAAAACCCTAAATTTAAGGTTAAATTCGTAACCTGTCAGCACCAATATTGCGGCCGTAATCCACAAAATTGTGGTCGTAATTCCCAATATTGCGGCCGTAATCCTCAATATTGCGGCCATAACTTTGGCTGTTTTCAGAAACATGTCTCCCTGTTCAAAAGTTGCTACCGTAAGGCCATAAATTGCGGCCGTAATTTTTGGTTTTCAGGCCCTTTTCATTTTATGACTAGATTAAACAAACGTGGCTAAAGTCAAACACAATAAAGATCAGATACGCACCTTTGGACTTCGTACGTCGACCAAAGAAACATGCCAAAGGAAAAATGGGGTGTTACATATTAGGGTTTAGGATTTTGGGTTTAGGATTTTGGGTTTAGAAATTAGGGTTTAGATTGAATTTTTAACGCGGTCGGTTAGAGTTTAGGGTTTAGGGTTTAAGGTTTTGGGTTTAAGGACTAAACCCAAAACACTAAGCCCTAAACCTTAAACTCTAAATCGGGCTAAATTTTGAAATAAAACTTCATATAAGATGAAAGAAAACAATGTTCCAAAAATATTATTAGGAATAACATTACTCATGATGAATGTTATCATTTATTTCTTTGATCGTTTTCACATCTAAATAATAACATTCATCACAAAGTGTCTTTTTTAAATGTTCATATTTTCACCTAAACTTGTTTTTTGAAAAAAAAAATCGAAAAAACGAAAAAAAAATTATTTCCCCCCACTTCCCCCCAAAAAGGTGTTTCTCTCTTGATTATGACCATATATACTCCATGATCGTATTGTATAAATTATGCACAAAATGAAAAAAAATTATATTTCTAATGGGTGTAGGAGCTTTTTCTTATTGAAAAACAATCAACTAATATTATTATTATTATTATTATTATTATTATTATTATTATTATTATTATTATTATTATTATTATTATTATTATTATTATATTATTATTATTATTATTATTATTATTATTATTATTATTATTATTATTATTATTATTATTATTATTATTATTATTATTATTATTATTATTATTATCATTATATAATATAATCAACTATATTCGAAGGCAAGCTAAGCAACGTTACAATAGGGTTAAGCTGCAACTACGAGATTTATGAATACGAATGATACAAAAACTAATGCTTCAATATTTCAAGCTATAGTAGTGTAAGGTGGTTGGATTGATGCCTTTTGAGAGTCTTTGATATCCATTTGAAGCTATTGATTTGCAGATCAATTATTATTGCCGAAGGATCTCAATTTGAGTTACGAAAGACTTCGCGGTTTCTGTGTTTCCAAAGAGTATAACAACACACCCATTTCGTGGCAAGCCAAATCTTTTTTTTCCCATGACTGTTTTCTAATTATCATCTTTGTTTTTGAAAGCTTCCTCGATGGATTGGAAACCTGAAAAGTTACATCCCCACCAACGAAGGAATTTGGGCCAGATTCCTTTTACACGATCACAATTTAGTAGTATATGTTCCATACTTTTCAATTCATCATTGAAAATTAGACAGAGTAGTGTACCCAAGTCAATCCCTCCTTTGTCTAAATCCACCAGAACTGGTAACCTCTGAATTTTGGATCTCCAAATATAAATTTTTACTTTCTAATGAATAGCCGAATTGCGTCTCGTTGCTGGTCTGGGTTGTGCGAGTGGGAATTTATGTGCATCGATGAGTTTGAGAGTGTTATTGTTGCAAATACTCCATTGTCGCCAAGTTTCCAAGTCCATGTGTGAAATGTCCCGTTCATATTGATTATAAACGTTCCATATTAATTGATTTCGTCGCGAGGTTTTGACCTCTATATGAGACGTTTTTCAAAGACTGCATTCATTTTTAAAACAACCATAACCTTTATTTTATCGATAAAGGTTTAAAAAGCATTACGTAGATTATCAAATAATGATAATCTAAAATATACCGTTTACACACGACCATTACATAATGGTTTACAATAAGAATATATTACATCAAAAATAAGTTTCTTGAATGCAGTTTTTACATAATATCATACAAGCATGGACTCCAAATCTTGTCCTTATTTTAGTATGCAACAGCGAAAGCTCTTAATAATCACCTGAGAATAAACATGCTTAAAACGTCAACAAAAATGTTGGTGAGTTATAGGTTTAACCTATATATTATCAAATCACAATAATAGACCACAAGATTTCATATTTCAATATACATCCCATACATAGAGATAAAATCATTTATATGGTGAACACCTGGTAACCGACATTAACAAGATGTATATAAGAATATCCCCTATCATTCAGGGAAATCCTTCGGACATGATATAAACGAATTCGAAGTACTAAAGCATCTGGTACTTTGGGTGGGGTTCGTTAGGCCCAATAGATCTATCTTTAGGATTCGCGTTAATTAGTAGATCGGTTTACTAATTCTTAGGTTACCAAGCAAAAGGGGCATATTCGGCTTCGATCATTCACCCATATAATGTAGTTTCATTTACTTTTGTCTATTTCGTAAAGCATTTATAAAACTGCATGTATTCTCATCCCAAAATATTAGATTTTAAAAGTGGGACTATAACTCACTTTCACAGATTTTTACTTCGTCGGGAAGTAAGACTTGGCCGCTGGTCGATTCAGAAACCTATAACAAATATGTACATATATATCAAAGTATGTTCAAAATATATTTACAACATTTTTAATACGTTTTAATGTTTTGAGTTTATTAAGTCAGTTGTCCTCGTTAGTAACCTACAACTAGTTGTCCACAATTAGATGTACAGAAATAAATCGATATATATTATCTTGAATCAATCCACGACCCAGTGTATACACATTTCAGGCTAGATCACAACTCAAAGTATATATATTTTTGGAATCAACCTCAACCCTGTATACTAACTCCAACATTACTGCATATAGAGTGTCTATGGTTGTTCCAAATAACATATATACATGGGCCGATATGATATGTCAAAACATTTGCATACATGTCTATGGTATCCCAAGATTACATAATATATTAGAATACATGTATAAAACAATATGAGTTAGCTAGGATAAGATTAATATAGATTTGTTACCAATTTTCACGTAGTTACAACAAGCAAAAATAACCAATCTTGTTTTACCCATAACTTCTTCGTTTTAAATCCGTTTTGAGTGAATCCAATTGCTATGGTTTCATATTGAACTTAAGTTTATGAATATATACAGAAAAAAGTATAAGTTTATAGTCGGAACTACAGGTTACAAGTCATTTTTGTAAAGGTAGTCATTTCAGTCGAAAGAACGACGTCTAGATGACCATTTTGGAAAACATACTTTCACTTTGAGTTTAACCATGATTTTTGGATATAGTTTCATGTTCATAAGAAAAATCATTTTCCCATAAGAACAAATTTTAAATCAAAGTTTATCATAGTTTTTAATTAACTAACCCAAAACAGCCCGCGATGTTACTACGACGGCGTATATCCGGTTTTACGGTGTTTTTCGTGTTTTTCGGTTTTAATTCATTAAATTAGCATATCATATAGATATAGAACATGTGTTTAGTTGATTTTAAATGTCAAGTTAGAAGGATTAACTTTTGTTTGCGAACAAGTTTAAAATTAACTAAAATATGTTCTAGTGATTACATGTTCAAATCTTCGAATAAGATAGTTTTATATTTATGAATCGAATGATGTTATGAACATCATTACTACCTCAATTTTAGTAGGTAAACCTACTGTAAATGAGAAAAATAGATCTAGCTTCAAAGGATCATTGGATGGCTTGAAAGTTCTTGAAGCAGAATCATGACACGAAAACAAGTTCAAGTAAGATTTCTACTCGAAATAAGATTGTTATAGTTATAGAAATTGAATCAAAGTTTGAATATGATTATTACCTTGTATTAGAAAGATATCTTACTGTAAATAAGAAAGATTTCTTGAGGTTGGATGATCACTTTACAAGATTGGAAGTAAGTTAGCAAACTTGGAAGTATTCTTGATTTTATGAAACTAGAACTTATAGAATTTATGAAGAACACTTAGAACTTGAAGATAGAACTTGAGAGAGATTAATTAGATGAAGAACATTTAAGAATGAAAGTGTTTGTAGGTGTTTTTGGTCATTGGTATATGGATTAGATATAAAGGATGTGTAATTTTGTTTACATGTAAATAAGTCAAGAATGATTACTCATATTTTTGAAATTTTATGAGATATTTCATTCTAGTTGCCAAATGATGATTCCCACATGTGTTAGGTGACTCACATGGGCTGCTAAGAGCTGATCATTGGAGTGTATATACCAATAGTACATATATCTAAAAGCTGTGTATTGTACGAGTATGAATACGGGTGCATACGAGTAGAATTGTTGATGAAACTGAACGAGGATGTAATTGTAAGCATTTTTGTTAAGTAGAAGTATTTTGATAAGTGTCTTGAAGTCTTTCAAAAGTGTATGAATACATATTAAAACACTACATGTATATACATTTTAACTGAGTCGTTAAGTCATCGTTAGTCGTTACATGTAAATGTTGTTTTGAAACCTTTAGGTTAACGATCTTGTTAAATGTTGTTAACCCATTGTTTATTATATCTAAAGAGATGTTAAATTATTACATTATCATGATATTATGATATATTAATATATCTTAGTATGATATATATGTAACAACCCGGAAATTTCCAACCAAATTTAAACTTTAATCTTTATATGTTTCCGACACGATAAGCAATATTTGTTAAGTTAAATTGCAAGAATTTTAAACTATGTTCATACATTCATTCAACCTCGACCATGTTCCAACGATTCACGAACCATTAAACGAATATGATTATATATGTATATGTGTATATATATTATAACTTGAAACGTAAACAAAATATTAGATTAAATACTTTATATGATTGTATCTATTTCAAAATATTTATCAATGGAATTAGAAGATAAGATCAAATGATTGAATTATCAGATATATTGAATTATGATTACAAGTCTCTGTTGAAAGGCCCACGTTGATTTGAGAAATCTTTCCGTTTTAATAATATTCGGAAAATGGTAAAGTGATTTATAAATAAGAACAAATTGTCAATCATTGAGAACTAGACAAAGGATAGTGGAAGATTGAATCTCATAAAGACTCGATTGATCTATTTAGTTTCAAACGTACAAAAACGTTTTCAGTTTAAAAAGAACTTTATTATTAAAACGTATATAACTTTTATAAATATCTAGAACCACTTTTGACAACTCATTACTTAACTAGTATGATAAAGATAACGATATTTATATTTTATTTTATTAAATATATATAATGATTTAAATTAATATTATATATATTTATACTCGTATTATACGTACATAGTTTTATACTTTTACTATACTTAAACTTTACCTTTACTTTATTTTTACTTTACTTTAACTTTAATAATTCACTTTAATAATTCATACTTTAATAATTCACTTTAATAATTCATACTTTAATAATTCACTTTAATAATTCATACTTTAATAATTCACTTTAATAATTCACACTTTAATAATTCACTTTAATAATTCAAAAATTTATTATAAATAGAATTCAATAGGTTTCATTATTTTATAGAAACTTGAAAATATTTTTCTCTAAATTCTCTCAATCGATTTACATATATATATTTACTCCGTATTATTTCAAGATATTATTAGTATACATAAAATATTACGACGGAGTGCTGTCCGAGTGATTTTGAAATTATTTTTCGAGTAGGATAGGATTAAGGAAATTATGGGTTATAGCTATGGAGGTGATTGAGTATGGTTCATGGGTATGCTCGTGAGGTCAATATAGTATTTATCATTTCCGTTGAGTCTACGTACCTTTCCTGCAATATTGAATCTCAATATTGATACGTGAGTACTCATAATTTAACTTTTACATACTAATAGTGTATCCCTGACTAGTGCTCGAGTATTTAGGATTATGCATGCTTGTACTTTTGATATTGCCTTTAGACAGGTTAGGTTGAATATTGAATTAGTTACACTTGCGGTTGAGATAAGGTATAAGATATGCATGTCTTTGGAAAGCTAACGAAAAATTAAGGACTTTTCCTTTAGATATCGAATGGTTTCGATGAACGGATTAGAAGTTATAATCAATTGAATTTTCGATATTTTTATTAAAAATGATTATTATTATCGTCGTTTTTATCGTCGTTCTAGTTTTATCTTATTATTATCATTATTATTATCTTTATCAATAAAAGGGATTTATCATTAAAAATTGTTATTTTTTTTATTACTATCGTTATTATCGTTAAAGTTATAATTAGTATTATTATTATTATTATCCAATTATTATTATTATTATTATTATTATTATTATTATTATTATTATTATTATTATTATTAGTATTATTATTATTATCATTATTAATATATATATCATTATTTAAAAATGGATATTGTCATTGTTATTATTATTATTACTATATTATCATTAAGATAATTATTAGTATTATCGTTAAAAATGTTATAGTAACTATCATTATTAATATTAGTGTAATTAAAACAAATATTTGTAACACCTAATTATTTTGATTACTATTATTATCATTATTATGAACACGATATAAAAGATGATTAAAAGCTATTAAACGAAACGATTAGGAAATAATGAGTAAGAGTATCATGATGAAATTAAAATATTATAAGATATTGATTTAGATAAAATTATCGTTCTTATTATTTTCATCATTACTATTATTATTAAAAATATCGTTAGTATTAAAACTATCATTTTAACAAAAATTATCATTTTAATAGAAATGTCATTGTTACTATAAAATATCATTATTATTATTATTTTAAATAGAATTATTATTTTAAAGATAATATTAAAAATTATCGTAAATATTAAAGTTATTATAATTAGAATTATCGTTTTATCATAATGTCATCTTAGTAATTATAAATATTGATATTTTTATAATAATAATTATTATTACAAAATAATACAACTTTTACTTACTATCATTATAGATATTATTTTATCAAATAAATATGTGATACAAACATATTTTACTACGTGTAATAACTTACTTTAATAATACCTATCATATTATTTTTATGATATTAAATGAACCCTATAAATTTTATTACTTAATATATATAAAAGTATATTATATTATATAAAATTAATATAAAATTTTATTTATTAATAAATAAATTATATTATTTACTCTAATAAATTTTTTAAAAATATTTAAAAATATAAAACGACGATATTTAAACTATATATTAATCATGTATAGATTTTTGGAAATTATTTTGAGTCAAATTTAATTTTGTTGACTTTTGCATATTAGTCTCGAGCATTAGGATTGTGGTACACTATGACTTGGCCTAATTTGTTAGACAAATATTGACCAACACATAATTATATATAATTAATTTAGGTTCGTGAATCCGAGGCCAACCTTGCACTTGTTCAATGACGTTATATGTATTTTTACTACGAAATACAGTATGGTGAGTTTCATTTGCCTTTTTACCCTTTATATTTTTGGGACTGAGAATACATGCGCTTTTATAAATGTTTGACGAAATAGACACAAGTAAGTTATAAAAATGTAAACAACGAGAGGGTAAGCTAACGCTTAGTGAGTGATAATATACTACATACATATATATGCATAAAATGGACACGCCACACAAAACCAAATACCGCATACCGGAGCATCCAAGCATAAAGGCAAGCTAGTCTAAGCATACTGTAAGATCACTAAGCAACGAGCTAAAGATACGTCAACAAAATATAAGTTCACCAACAACGATGTGAACAATGCCAATAAGCTACACCCGGAGGGTTAGCTACATCACGACAATACAACATTATATGTATACAATATATATATATATATATATATATATATATATATATATATATATATATATATATATATATATATATATATATATATATATATATATATATATATATATATATATATATATATATATCGAATAACATAATTGCTTACGCTTACAACACAATAACCATGGTTAACCAAATCTTCGCAAGGGAATGACTTCGTGAAACAAGTCATCGATGTTCATAACAACCATTAGTGCACTTAACACTTCGTACACTAACCTCACGGGTGGCATCTTAACACTTCGATACTTCACCCCGGGTGGCGTCTTAACACGTCGACACTTTACCCCGAGTGGTGTCTTAACAATTCGACACTTCACTCTTCATTTTACTTGAGGTGGCATCTTAACACGTCGATACTTCACCTCGAGTGGCACCTTAACACATCAGCACTTCACCCGTTATTCTCTTGGAGTGGCATCTTAGCACATCGATACTTCACTCCAGGTGGTGTCTTAACATATCGACACTTCACCCCGGGTGGCGTCTTAACACATCGACACTTCACTTGTCACATTACTTTGAGTGGTGTCTTAGCACATCGACACTTCACTCATCACGTGAAATGTGGTGTCTTAGCACATCGACACTTCACATCTCACGCTACAACAAATAAATACATTATATACCTACGCATATAATTATTCCACTCACTATATTAACCCTTCTTCATTGGGGTTATATAAGTCCACATCACACGCCCATGTGATAACGTACACACAACGAGTGCACCTCGCCAAAGTGGTCAACCAAAACGCATAACCGTGCCAATTGGACCTATACACAAGTCCAACAATTCCACCTATACGAGAAGCGAGCTCTATAAGCGAAAACCCCTTCACCCAACCCGCACCCATCCTACACATACATATGCATATAGGATATTAACACTCACCTTGTCACCTTGATGAATGCTTCCAAAATAATCCGCAACGCGCCGATGGAACTGTGAAGACCCATCCTAATCCATCCGGACGAAGTCCATATCGATTATAAACGATTCACAACATTTGATTACATCGCGAGGTACTTGACCTCTATATGATACATTTTACAAACATTGCATTCGTTTTTGAAAAGACAAACTTTCATTTCATCAAAAGTTGACAGGCTTGCATACCATTTCATAATATATCTAACTATAATTGACTTGATAATAATCTTGATGAACTCGACGACTCGAATGCAACATCTTTTGAAATATGCCATGAATGACTCCAAGTAATATCTATAAAATGAGCAAATACACAGCGGAAGATTTCTTTCGTACCTGAGAATAAACATGCTTTAAAGTGTCAACCAAAAGGTTGGTGAGTTCATTAGTTTAACATAAATAATCATTCCATAATTTTTAATAGACCACAAGATTTCATATTTCCATTTCTCATAAACATACGTCCCATGCATAGAGACAAAAATATCATTCATATGGATTGAACACCTGGTAACCGACATTCACAATATACATATAAGAATATCCCCATCATTCCGGGATCCTCCTTCGGACATGATATAAATTTTGAAGTACTAAAGCATCCGGTACTTTGGATGGGGCTTGTTGGGCCCGATAGATCTATCTTTAGGATTCGCGTCAATTAGGGTGTCTGTTCCCTAATTCTTAGTTTACCAGACTTAATAAAAGGGGCATATTCGATTTCGATAATTCAACCATAGAGTGTAGTTTCGATTACTTGTGTCTATTTCGTAAAACAGTTATAAAAACATCGCATGTATTCTCAGTCCCAAAAATATATATTGGAAAAGCATTTAAAAAGGGATTAATGAAACTCACAGTACTGTATTTTGTAGTAAAAATACATATGACGACATTGAACAATGCAGGGTTGACCTCGGATTCACGAACCTATATCATTCGTATGTATACATCAAAATATATACTTGTAATCGAACAATTTCATATCTTATAACCTTATATATTATATATTTTGTTTATATATATATATTTGAAAATGATTATTATTTATATAGTTATATTAATATGTCTATATCTGGAAAATACCTAATTTGTTGTATATAAGTTTTTATAAGGTTAATATGCTTTATATATAGTTATATGGTTTATTAATATAATTGTAGTATGTACAATAAGTATGTTTTTATATTCAAATTATTTATTTGTTTAAAAAAAAAGATGGTTTTGATATTAACGTTTTACTAAGAATAATAATAATGCTAATACTAACTTCATTAAAAATGATAATTTTAATAATAATAATGATATTGTTAATAATGATACTTTTATCTAATCATAAGATTAATAATACTAATAGTTACAAAAGTGATACTAATACTAATATTAATGAGAAAAATAATAACTTGTATTATATTCCATAATAATAATAATAACCCTAGTCATAATAATATTAATACATACATTAGTAACAATAGTCATAATACATAAATGATAAAATTAACAATAATCAATGTATTAGTAATGTTTATAACAATAATAATAATAATACTTATTATGATAATTATAATTATGATAATATTAATAATTGTGATAATTATAATTCTAAAACTAATACTAGTTATAATAATTATAAATATAAATATGGTAATAATTTTAATCATAATAGGAATCATAATCATAATAATTATAATAACAAGAATAATACCAACAATAATAATGATAACAATTATAACAACAACAACAACAACAACAACAACAACAATAATAATAATAATAATAATAATAATAATAATAATAATAATAATAATAATAATAATAATAATAATAATAATAATAATAATAATAATAATAATAATAATAAATGAATATGCTAGTAACTACCTTATAATGAAGTAATAAAAAGAATAGGCCATTGCAGGGCTCGAACCCTTGACCACCTACTTAACCCGAAATGCTCATGACCATCAGACCCGTGTTGTTCTTTCTGATTTTTAATACATGCGATAAAATATAACCTTCATTATTTCTGTTTAATATTTTCTTCTTCTTCATAAATATCAAAACCATTGCAACTAATCCAAGATCATAACAGCTCAATCACGATTGTTTTAAAATGTATAAATGAAATAAAATAGTAAATAACAGCCTTCTGCCGTCGCTGCTTGCTTTAAAAAAAAATTGATTTGATTTTCAAGAAAATTTTAGACAACATTTATAACACGAATAATATTCAAAATCATTCCTAGAATCTATATCGATCATCAATTTAACTTAATTCAAAGCATAGAATTCGAATTTTTCTGAAGAACACATGTTGACTTTTTGTTTCAAAGTGTTTGACCTCAAAATTTGATTTCGTTAGAAAGAATTGGAGTTTGAGACTTTACAGATAGTTTTAATGAACAATTCCTAGCAACTCTGTATAATTACATTTTGTAAATAGATTCAAATTCGAAATTTGACTAAAAAATTAAAGATACAGAGTGTGTCGAGCTGTTTACAATAAAAAAAAATATTTTGAAAGCTATACTCAATAACAGACAGTGGTAATTTGCAAAAGATAGTGAAAAAGAATTGAGATATCTATTTTATAACATGAATTGATCGGTTTTTGTTTTGTTTATAAGAAGGTGTTGTTGACAAGCATAATATTGTACAGCCATTCTTTAAAAAAAAATAAAAGAAATATGAAAGGGAATATTAACAGATTTTGTAATCTTCCTATATGTTAAATCGATTTCTACAATTATGTAAAGATTCAGGGAACACAGAATAAGAGTTTGGTGTGGATACCCCACTGAATTCATTTACCATTTTTAAGTTTTATTTAATATAGATAATAAACATAAATATATTAATAATAACAATAATAGAATTAATAACAATAATAATAATAATAATAATAATAATAATAATAATAATAATAATATTATTATTATTATTATTAATTTTAGTAATAATAAATGTATTATTTTCTAATAATAATTTTGATCATATTTGTAATTGTAAATACATAGGTACAAGTACTAATAATAACTAATAATAATAATAATGTCTAAATAATACTAAAAACTAACATTGTAACTTTTCTACTAGTTATAATAATAATGAGACTAACATTAATGACCATAAATAATCGAGTGTAACAATTTTCAGTATTCCAATATTAATAATATTATTATTATTACTAATAATAATAATGAATGAAGTAAAATATAATAATTATAATTAAACTTGTAATTTTAAGTAATGTATTAACTTTTCATTTTATTACATACATAATACTTATTCTATAACATATTTAAATATTTAAATATTATATATATATATATATATATATATATATATATATATATATATATATATATATATATATATATATATATATATATATATATATATATATATTACAACATACATATTATACTATTTATATATAGAATTTATACATATTTATGTTTAATAACATCTTAATTATTTTGGTATATTACTCTACATATTTAATTCAAATGATTAAAAGGTATTATATTAATTCAACTTAATATATACACTTATAATTATATTTACATACATATATCTATTTACTTATTTAATTGTACACAATGGTTCGTGAATCGTCGGGAGTAGTCAAAGGTCAAATGAATATATGAACATTGTTCCAAAATTTTCTTAGACTCAATTCTACATACTTTTCTTATCGTATCGAAATCATGTAAATATTAAGTTTAAATTTGGTCGGAAATTCCCGGGTCATCACAGTAACTACCCGTTAAAGAAATTTCGTCTCGAAATTTGAATGAGGTCGTCATGGCTAACAATAAATATGTTTTTCTTGACGAATATGAGCTGATAAATAGAGTTTCCATCATTACAGAATAATACAGATAAAGTAATTCGATTATTCGAAGAGCACGAATGAAACTATCATGAGAGAGGTCCCAACGGGCATCGTCCAACTTCGCCCAAAAACTTGCCCAAATTTTTAGCCGTTAGTAAAATAAAAAAAAATTTCCAACGGCTATCCCAACGGTCACTTTTACACTATAAAAACACCAACCATATACTTCATTTTATACACTCAAACTTATATTTCTTTTATATTTCCACCTTTCTCAAAATCAAAATCAAACACTCCCAAACTGCAAAATGTTAACACTTCCCCCAATGATTGTTTCATTCAATGTTCATTACGGAGGTAATTTTCGTAATCAAATGAAGGAATATAAGTGGGGAGACAGTATTTCGTTTGAAGATATCGACATTCATGATGTTGGTTTACAAGACTTGCTATCCTTTCTGAAGGAAAAAGTTCCGTGTGAATTCACATCTGTGTTCTTTTATAAAGACGATTATGATGCGGATTGTAGGGCAAGTTTTCTGTGTATCGATGATCAATGGTACTTTATAAAAGATACCATTGAAGATCGCGGTAAACGTATTTCTTTGTATGCGGTTCTTGAAGATGAAGAGACGTTGGGTTATCGTTACCTCGATGAATCAGCTGAAGCAGCAGTTGATGCATCAAGAGAAATACTGATGTCTCCAGAGTACCTCACGGATGGTGAAATGACTGGTGAACGCTACTTTGCAGATGACAATTGACGATGACGAGTAGTTTGAGTGTAATCTTTTAATTTTTAATTGTTGTGATGTTTTAATTTTTTTTTAATTTTTGTAATTTCAGTGTTGTTGTCGAGTTTTATATCTTCCTTTATGTTTCGGAGCTCTTTGACTTTTTAATCTCTTCTCGATCTCTAGTAAAACGAATAATGGTCTAGAATTTGTAAGTATGGAGTTTCGAATGAATTTAATGTTATAATCAAGAAAGAACGTAATATCACGATTTGATTTGTCAAATTACCAGAATCATTGAGAATAGAGCTATTAAGAATATACTTTCTTGATATGTTCAGAAGTTAATTAGAATGAAAGAGTTATGTAACATGACACATGATGGTGGTATGATCTACTGTGAACCATCATGCTCATTAGAACTCAGCATGACTTACTGTAATATAATCACGTTGATCAAGTGTCATTATATTATACTAACTCATGCATCAGTCCCCAACATTACTTCAACAACATTCATATTTTAAGCTCAAAAGTTTACTGAATACAGAAACTAACAGTTTCTATATGATGTAACATTGATATCATGAAGAGATTAATAATTTCAGATAAGATTAGTTATGAAAATATATTCAGAAATATCGAGGATGTTTATCATGAAAAATACGATAATATCTCGGAATATCTAAGATCAGAGAATGATAGAAACTATTGTCCGTAAGGGTTTAGAGTAAAGAGCAAGATATTCGCTAAAGACTTTAGCAGGCATTGAATCATTTGGATTCTTTGAAGTCAAACTTATTCTTTGTGATTTGTCCACGGCTTTCTTCATAGTTTCGCATAATCTGCTTTTCGGTACTAAATTTTCTATTGAATGTTTCCAATATATGATACACATGAAGCACGAAGAGGTATATAATTTCGGATGAAAATATTTATAAAATATCCTCAGAAATATCGAAGATATTGATGATGATATTTTGGAATTTCTAAGTTCGATTGGTTGATGG
This sequence comes from Rutidosis leptorrhynchoides, assembly GCF_046630445.1. NCBI lineage: Eukaryota > Viridiplantae > Streptophyta > Magnoliopsida > Asterales > Asteraceae > Rutidosis > Rutidosis leptorrhynchoides. Next base: position 87,958,743 of record NC_092343.1, read on the forward strand.
AGAAAGATTTTCCGCAATATTTTAACATGACTTCGGAGCAAAATATTTACTAAAGATTTCAACGGATCCAGAATTACCTGAATTCTTTGATTATAGGGTTTGGTCCTTGTATTTGTCCTTGGTCTCCTTCGTGGTTAGCTCAATCCGTTTTCCAGTTTCCAATTTTTCTAAGATTTTCCAACATACTATTTTTTATCATCAAACTTTCGATGATTAAGGTCGTTTACGATTGTCTATGGTTTCTGCTGCTTCATTCAGCTTATTCAACATTCAGAGTATTGATTTGTGACTGAGTGCTTTTCAAAATTTTAGAATGAGAGATCGTAATTCTTAGAGGTAAATGTCATACATATAACTGTTGATGTAGCTATGCTGTGAGTTTTCAAAGTACTGATTGCTGATTCCCGGTAATTGGTATGGCAGTTCTTGTTACAAGATGCGGATGATTATATGATAGGGTTTCAATGAATAAATATAATGATTTGTCAGAGAGATTTATGCCAAGAAGTAACGAGGTTACTGGTACGTCTGCTGGTGATATGTTGGAATATAAAAGAATTCTCCAGTATCAAAAGGGTAATCGTATATATCAGGATTATAGTATGGCTACTTCGAATGACAAGTCAAAGTTGACTTGCTGGAGCTGTGACAAAATTGGCTACTTTGAAAAGGGATCACAAAGTTATTTTTGCTAATAAATGCCAAAGGATCTGATGCGGCTACGTGTTAAACTTTTACTCAATTGTCGAGAGTTCTCAGGTGCATAACTATATGCATAAATTTTTCCTTCCGTAGATGAAGTTCGGTTGGTTCATCCTCTCGATTGAGGTGTTTTCAAGAATCATGAAAGGTTTAAACGCAGATTGTAATCATCAAAATACAAATGAGGTTTAAGATGAAATCAAGTGGCAAACTTGAAGAATTGTTTAGTTTCATATGTTATAGTCAATATTTTAATTCATTTTAATTATCCAATGTTGATAGTCCACAGTTAGCAGTGTTCAAATAATAATTCATATATAGTTTACTATATAATATTCGAATTAATTAATACGTATCGTGACCCGTATACGTCTCAGACTCGATCACAACTCAAAGTATATATATTATTATAGAATCAACCTCAACCCTGTATAGAGAACTCGATCATTACTGCATATAGAGTGTCTATGGTGATTCCAAATAATATATATAGATGCGTCGATATGATATGTCAAAACTTTGTATACGTGTCCCGATATTTAAAGTGCGTAAAATAAATAACAGAAATTAAATGACAATAAATAAAGTGCGTAAAGTAAATAACAGAAATTAAATGACAATAAATAAAATTGCGAGAATATAAATTGCGATAAAATAAATTGCGATAATAAAATGTAATACGGAATTAACAGTTAACTAGGAACAGTTAGCTAGGATTTTGTTAGCGTGGTTTCTTAATAAAATTTAATATTGTTAATTAGTCTGTTTCTAATCAATTTTTATTGTGTCCATTATTTCTTCATTATGCCATTTGTTGGATTCTGATAGGTCAAAATCCAAATATGAAATTGAATAAAAATGGTTATTCTGCGGTGAACGGATACGTATATCGGTAGTTGTAAGTAAGATAGTAAATGACTGTTGAATCAGATTCGAAGAATGTATAGCGTAACCTATTAATGTGAAATCTAAATATTCTTCGGGTATTACCTACCCGTTAAAATATTTTCACCATTAACAGTTTGTACGAAAGAATTTTCAATTACAACCTTTATGAAAATATATATACATATATATCTTCTTCAGATGTAATCATGGATTTAATGAGTTAATATGATATTAAACTCATTTGCTTTTCGGTTGAAACTAGAATAAATAATCTCTAAAACTTTAGAGATTACATATTCGCCATGTCGAACGAAGATAAATGAAGTAGAACGATACGCAGAACGAAGATCATACTCAAAGTACAGATGATGATATTGAAGCATGGATTGTTGATGGTACTGGTGCTGTTATTGATGGTACTGTTGGTGTCGGTGATGTTGCTGAAGCTGGTAAGTTTTGCACCATGTTCTCCAAATTGATTACTCGAGCGCGAAGTTCGTTGACTTCTTCGATTACCCCGGGATGATTGTCGGTCGGAACGAGCGGATGAATTAGGTTTAGAATCTGAGTTATGATATAGTCGTGGCGAGATATTTGGGAAATGAGGGTGAAATGGTGTTACGAACAGGTTCGCCGGTAAGTGCTTCAGGTTCTTCCCCAAAAGGTGAATTCGGTTAGTGGATGGGATCGCCTTCTGCGCGTCTCCATTGATTAAGTCGACTATGAATCCATCAGATGAATTGGGGATGGATGATTGGTTGATTCATTCTGGTGTCATTGCTTCCGGAGCTTAGATGACTATCCATTCTGAATAACTGTCGGGATAACTATCGGAATAGCTGTCGGAATCCGAGGGACTAAATCTAGTTGAGGGATTCATCTCGTACGATCAGATGAAGGATTTTCGATAAGAAATAGATTATAGGATATAGATTAGTACCCTGCAGTACATAATTTACATATGCATATATAATACTAAAATCCCATAAGTTACGGAGGAATCTACGGAAGTTGTCAGGTAAAGTTATAGTAACAGATACGCTAAGATATAAAGTAGCAGATACGCTAAGATATGAATTTTGTCTATACACTATTCATGCAGTCAATGCAGTAAAACGTGTCTAGACTAAGAAAGATAAGTAAGTGATTTCCTAAGAATAATAAGCAGGAAGATTTCGACACGAAATGATAAGCAAAACTTTTGACATGCAGACACGGTTGGAGTCCAGACTCACTAATGCATCCTAACGACTTATCAGTTAGACACAATAATGCAGACCTGGTTCGCTAAGACCACCGCTCTGATACCAACTGTGAAGACCCATCCTAATCCATCCGGACGAAGTCCATATCGATTATAAACGATTCACAACAGTTGATTACATCGCGAGGTACTTGACCTCTATATGATACATTTTACAAACATTGCATTCGTTTTTGAAAAGACAAACTTTCATTTCATCGAAAGTTGACAGGCTTGCATACCATTTCATAATATATCCAACTATAATTGACTTGATAATAATCTTGATGAACTCGACGACTCGAATGCAACATCTTTTGAAATATGTCATGAATGACTCCAAGTAATATCTATAAAATGAGCAAATACACAGCGGAAGATTTCTTTCGTACCTGAGAATAAACATGCTTTAAAGTGTCAACCAAAAGGTTGGTGAGTTCATTAGCTTAACATAAATAATCATTCCATAATTTTTAATAGACCACAAGATTTCATATTTCCATTTCTCATAAACATACGTCCCATGCATAGAGACAAAAATATCATTCATATCGATTGAACACCTGGTAACCGACATTCACAATATACATATAAGAATATCCCTATCATTCCGGGATCCTCCTTCGGACATGATATAAATTTCGAAGTACTAAAGCATCTGGTACTTTGGATGGGGCTTGTTGGGCCCGATAGATCTATCTTTAGGATTCGCGTCAATTAGAGTGTCTGTTCCCTAATTCTTAGATTACCAGACTTAATAAAAGGGGCATATTCGATTTCGATAATTCAACCATAGAGTGTAGTTTCGATTACTTGTGTCTATTTCGTAAAACAGTTATAAAAACATCGCATGTATTCTCAGTCCCAAAAATATATATTGCAAAAGCATTTAAAAAGGGACTAATGAAACTCACAGTACTGTATTTTGTAGTAAAAATACATATGACGACTTTGAACAATGCAGGGTTGACCTCGGATTCACGAACCTATATCATTCATATGTATACATCAAAATATATACTTGTAATTGAAGAATTTCATATCTTATAACCTTATATATTATATATTTTGTTTATATATATATTTGAAAATGATTATTATTTATATAGTTATATTAATATGTCTATATCTGGAAAATACCTAATTTGTTGTATATAAGTTTTTATAAGGTTAATATGCTTTATATATAGTTATATGGTTTATTAATATAATTGTAGTATGTACAATAAGTATGTTTTTATATTCAAATTATTTATTTGTTTAAAAAAAAGATGGTTTTGATATTAACGTTTTACTAAGAATAATAATAATGCTAATACTAACTTCATTAAAAATGATAATTTTAATAATAATAATGATATTGTTAATAATGATACTTTTATCTAATTATAAGATTAATAATACTAATAGTTACAAAAGTGATACTAATACTAATATTAATGAGAAAAATAATAACTTGTATTATATTCCATAATAATAATAATAACCCTAGTCATAATAATATTAATACATACATTAGTAACAATAGTCATAATACATAAATAATAAAATTAACCATAATCAACGTATTAGTAATGTTTATAGCAATAATAATAATAATACTTATTATGATAATTATAATTATGATAATATTAATAATTTTGATAATTATAATTCTAAAACTAATACTAGTTATAATAATTATAAATATAAATATGGTAATAATTTTAATCATAATAGGAATCATAATCATAATAATCATAATAACAAGAATAATACCAACAATAATAATGATAACAATTATAACAATAACAACAACAACAACAATAATAATAATAATAATAATAATAATAATAATAATAATAATAATAATAATAATAATAATAATAATAATAATAATAATAATAATAATAAATGAATATGCTAGTAACTACCTTATAATGAAGTAATAAAAAGAATAGGCCGTTGCAGGGCTCGAACCCTTGACCACCTACTTAACCCGAAATGCTCATGACCATCAGACCCGTGTTGTTCTTTCTGATTTTTAATACATGCGATAAAATATAACCTTCATTATTTCTGTTTAATATTTTCTTCTTCTTCATAAATATCAAAACCAGTGCAACTAATCTAAGATCATAACAGCTCAATCACGATTGTTTTAAAATGTGCAAATGAAATAAAACAGTAAATGATTGCTTTGCTTAATTAAAACAACAGGTTATAAAAAAAAAAATTATCATAACAGCCTTCTGCCGTCGCTGCTTACTTTCAAAAAAAAATTTGATTTGATTTTCAAGAAAATTTTAGACAACATTTATAACACGAATAATATTCAAAATCATTCCTAGAATCTATATCGATCATCAATTTAACTTAATTCAAAGCATAGAATTCTAATTTTTCTGAAGAACACATGTTGACTTTTTGTTTCAAAGTGTTTGACCTCAAAATTTGATTTCGATAGAAAGAATTAGAGTTTGAGACTTTACAGATAGTTTTAATGAACAATTCCTAGCAACTCTGTATAATTACATTTTGTAAATAGATTCAAATTCAAAATTTGACTAAAAAATTAAAGATACAGAGTGTGTCGAGCTGTTTACCATAAAAAAATATATTTTGAAAGCTATACTCAATCACAGAGAGTGGTAATTTGCAAACGATAGTGAAAAAGAATTGAGATATCTATTTTATAACATGAATTGATCGGTTTTTGTTTTTTTATAAGAAGGTATTGTCGACAAGCATAATATTGTACAGCCATTCTTTTAAAAAAAAATAAAAAAAATATGAAAGGGAATCTTAACAGATTTTGTAATCTTCCTATATGTTAAATCGATTTCTACAATTATGTAAAGATTCAGGGAACACAGAATAAGAGTTTGGTGTGGATACCCCACTGAATTCATTTACCATTTTTAAGTTTTATTTAATATTGATAATAAATATAAATATATTAATAATAACAATAATAGAATTAATAACAATAATATTAATAATACTAATAATAATAATTATATTATTAATTTTAGTAATAATAAATGTATTATTTTCTAATAATAATATTGATCATATTTGTAATTGTAAATACATAGGTACAAGTACTAATAATAACAATAATAACTATTAATAATAATAATGTCTAAATAATACTAAAAACTAACATTATAACTTTTCTACTAGTTATAATAATAATGAGACTAACATTAATGACCATAAATAATCGAGTGTAACAATTTTCGGTATTCCAATTTTAATAATATTATTATTATTACTAATAATAATAATGAATGAAGTAAAATATAATAATTATAATTAAACTTGTAATTTTAAGTAATGTATTAACTTTTCATTTTATTACATACATAATACTTATTCTATAACATATTTAAATATTTGAATATTTATATTTATATATATATATATATATATATATATATATATATATATATATATATATATATATATATATATATATATATATATATATATATATATATATATATATATATATATATATATATATATATATATATATATATATATATATATATATATATATATTACAACATACATATTTTACTATTTATATAAAGAATTTATACATATTTATGTTTAATAACATCTTAATTATTTTGGTATATTACTCTACATATTTAATTCAAATGATTAAAAGGTATTATATTAATTCAACTTAATATATACACTTATAATTATATTTACATACATATATCTATTTACTTATTTAATTGTACACAATGGTTCGTGAATCGTCGGGAGTAGTCAAAGATCAAATGAATATATGAACATTGTTCCAAAATTTTCTTAGACTCAATTCTACATACTTTGCTTATCGTATCGAAATCATGTAAATATTAAGTTTAAATTTGGTCGGAAATTCCCGGGTCATTACAGGAACGTACCTATTCCATTATCACAAACACAACGACACAATTAGGGTTGACTTACAAATCAACCCATATGACACTTAGTGCAATTCCGACCCAAATGCACTTCCAAGCACAAACCGCGCCCAAACAAACCAATAATCACTAACACGAGTGAAAATGGTCCTAACACGCCAATTAAACCCGAACACAAGTGTTAAACACGTGTCATACCCATTTTGACACCAAAACCCTAATTTTGACCCATTTCAAAATTAGTTAGCCAAACTCACCCAAAAGAGTTTCACCACTTCCATAATCACTAAACCTAGTGATTAAACTCAAGATCAAACCCTAATCAATGCTAAAATGTCAACCAACCCAAAACCCGCCAAGTGACAAGATTAACAAGTCACCATGAACCTACTTCATCATCTAAAAGGGTTTCACAACAATCTAGCTCAAAACCCTAACTTGAACATCAAATCTAACAAATGAAATTCGGAGTTTGAGCTTACCAATACCACCACAACGTAGCTAGGAGTGAGATGAACAACTTTAGAACCCGAGCTTTTGCGGGAATCCGACTCCTTCTTCTCCAAATCCACCTCTCTCTCTCTAAAACCCTCATCTCTCTCTAGATAAGGTTGAGAGTGTTTGTGGGGATGAAATATCATCCACAAATGACCAAGGAACCAGCATTGAAGGCTCCAAACCGGTATCCAAGTGAATTTACTATTTTACCCCTTTTTAATTAATTAAAACAGCTGGCTCGACAGACAGTTTTGACGGCGTCCCGAATCTTGGATGGCGTCCCGTCCTTCTTTACTGGACGGCGTCCCGAAGGTTGGATGGCGTCCCGATCTACTGCAAAATCAGAAATAGAAAAAGGGTCTTACATAACTATATATATATCCATATATATGACATCATATATTTTTTACAAGTTTTAACGTTCGTGAATCACCGGTCAACTTGGGTGGTCAATTGTCTATATGAAACCTATTTAAATTAATCAAGTCTTAACAAGTTTGATTGCTTAACATGTTGGAAACACTTAATCATGTAAATGACAATTTCATTTAATATATATATATATATATATATATATATATATATATATATATATATATATATATATATATATATATATATATATAACCATAGAAAAGTTCTGGTCACTACAGTACCTACCCGTTAAATAAATTTCGTCCCGAAATTTTAAGCAGTTGGAGGTGTTGACGTATCTTCTGAAAATAGGTGCGGGTATTTATTCTTCATCCGATCTTCACGCTCCCAGGTGAACTCGGGTCCTCTACGAGCATTCCATCGAACCTTAATAATTGGTATCTTGTTTTGATTAAGTCTTTTAACCTCACGATCCATTATTTCGACGGGTTCTTCAATGAATTGAAGTTTTTCATTGATTTGAATTTTGTCTAACGGAATAGTGAGATCTTCTTTAGCAAAATATTTCTTCAAATTCGAGACGTGGAAAGTGTTATGTACAGCTGCGAGTTGTTGGGGTAACTCAAGTCAGGTAAGCTACTGGTCCGACACGTTCAATAATCTTAAATGGTCCAATATACCTTGGATTTAATTTCCCCCGTTTACCAAATCGAACAATGCCTTTCCAAGGTGCAACTTTAAGAATGACCATCTCTCCAATTTCAAATTCTATATCTTTTCTTTTAATGTCGGCTTAGCTCTTTTGTCGACTTTGGGCGATTTTCAACCGTTGTCGAATTTGGATGATCTTCTCGGTAGTTTCTTGTATTATCTCCGGACCCGTAATCTGTCTATCCCCCACTTCACTCGAACAAATTGGAGACCTGCACTTTCTACCATAAAGTGCTTCAAACGGCTCCATCTCAATGCTTGAATGGTAGCTGTTGTTGTAGGAAAATTCTGCTAACGGTAGATGTCGATCCCAACTGTTTCCGAAATCAATAACACATGATCGTAGTATGTCTTCAAGCGTTTGTATCATCCTTTCGCTCTGCTCATCAGTTTGTGGATGATAGGCAGTACTCATGTCAAGACGAGTTCCTAATGCTTGCTGTAATGTCTGCCAGAATCTTGAAATAAATCTGCCATCCCTATCAGAGATAATAGAGATTGGTATTCCATGTCTGGAGACGACTTCCTTCAAATACAGTCATGCTAACTTCTCCATCTTGTCATCTTCTCTTATTGGCAGGAAGTGTGCTGATTTGGTGAGACAATCAACTATTACCCAAATAGTATCAAAACCACTTGCAGTCCTTGGCAATTTAGTGATGAAATCCATGGTAATGTTTTCCCATTTCCATTCCGAGATTTCGGGTTGTTGAAGTAGACCTGATGGTTTCTGATGCTCCTCTTTGACCTTAGAACACGTCAAACATTCCCCTACGTATTTAGCAACATCGGCTTTCATACCTAGCCACCAAAAATGTTTCTTGAGATCCTTGTACATCTTCCCCGTTCCAGGTTGTATTGAGTATCTGGTTTTATGAGCTTCTCTAAGTACCATTTCTCTCATATCTCCAAATTTTGGTACCCAAATTCTTTCAGCCCTATACCGGGTTCCGTCTTCCCGAATATTAAGATGTTTCTCCGATCCTTTGGGTATTTCATCCTTTAAATTTCCCTCTTTTAAAACTCCTTGTTGTGCCTCCTTTATTTGAGTAGTAAGGTTAGTATGAATCATTATATTCATAGCTTTTACTCGAATGGGTTCTCTGTCCTTTCTGCTCAAGGGGTCGGCTACCACATTTGCCTTTCCCGGGTGGTAACGAATCTCAAAGTCGTAATCATTCAATAATTCAATCCACCTACGCTGCCTCATATTCAGTTGTTTCTGATTAAATATGTGTTGAAGACTTTTGTGGTCGGTATATATAATACTTTTGACCCCATATAAGTAGTGCCTCCAAGTCTTTAATGCAAAAACAACCGCGCCTAATTCCAAATCATGCGTCGTATAATTCTATCCGTGAATCTTCAATTGTCTAGAAGCATAAGCAATTACTATTGTTCATTGCATTAATACACAACCGATGTAGTGACCCGAACTTTTCCATGTTTATATATATTAATTGAGATTGATATTTACATGATTAAATGTTTCCAACATGTTAAGCAATCAAACTTGTTAAGACTTGATTAATTGAAATATGTTTCATATAGACAATTGACCACCCAAGTTGATCGGTGATTCACGAACGTTAAAACTTGTAAAAACTATATGATGACATATATATGGATATATATATATATATATATAGTTAACATGATACTATGATAAGAAAACATATCATAAAGTATATTAACAATGAACTACATATGTAAAAACAAGACTACTAACTTAATGATTTTTAAACGAGACATATATGTAACGATTATCGTTGTAAAGACATTTAATGTATATATATCATATTAAGAGATATTCATACATGATAATATCATGATAATATAATAATTTAAAATCTCATTTGATATTATAAACATTGGGTTAACAACATTTAACAAGATCGTTAACCTAAAGGTTTCAAAACAACACTTACATGTAACGACTAACGATGACTTAACGACTCAGTTAAAATGTATATACATGTAGTGTTTTAATATGTATTTATACACTTTTGAAAGACTTCAATACACTTATCAAAATACTTCTACTTAACAAAAATGCTTACAATTACATCCTCGTTCAGTTTCATCAACAATTCTACTCGTATGCACCCGTATTCGTACTCGTACAATACACAGCTTTTAGATGTATGTACTATTGGTATATACACTCCAATGATCAGCTCTTAGCAGCCCATGTGAGTCACCTAACACATGTGGGAACCATCATTTGGCAACTAGCATGAAATATCTCATAAAATTACAAAAATATGAGTAATCATTCATGACTTATTTACATGAAAACAAAATTACATATCCTTTATATCTAATCCATACACCAACGACCAAAAACACCTACAAACACTTTCATTCTTCAATTTTCTTCATCTAATTGATCTCTCTCAAGTTCTATCTTCAAGTTCTAAGTGTTCTTCATAAATTCCAAAAGTTCTAGTTTCATAAAATCAAGAATACTTTCAAGTTTGCTAGCTCACTTCCAATCTTGTAAGGTGATCATCCAACCTCAAGAAATCTTTGTTTCTTACAGTAGGTTATCATTCTAATACAAGGTAATAATCATATTCAAACTTTGGTTCAATTTCTATAACTATAACAATCTTATTTCAAGTGATGATCTTACTTGAACTTGTTTTCGTGTCATGATTCTGCTTCAAGAACTTCGAGCCATCCAAGGATCCATTGAAGCTAGATCCATTTTTCTCTTTTCCAGTAGGTTTATCCAAGGAAATTAAGGTAGTAATGATGTTCATAACATCATTCGATTCATACATATAAAGCTATCTTATTCGAAGGTTTAAACTTGTAATCACTAGAACATAGTTTAGTTAATTCTAAACTTGTTCGCAAACAAAAGTTAATCCTTCTAACTTGACTTTTAAAATCAACTAAACACATGTTCTATATCTATATGATATGCTAACTTAATGATTTAAAACCTGGAAACACGAAAAACACCGTAAAACCGGATTTACGCCGTCGTAGTAACACCGCGGGCTGTTTTGGGTTAGTTAATTAAAAACTATGATAAACTTTGATTTAAAAGTTGTTATTTTGAGAAAATGATTTTTATTATGAACATGAAACTATATCCAAAAATTATGGTTAAACTCAAAGTGGAAGTATGTTTTCTAAAATGGTCATCTAGACGTCGTTCTTTCGACTGAAATGACTACCTTTACAAAAATGACTTGTAACTTATTTTTCTGACTATAAACCTATACTTTTTCTGTTTAGATTCATAAAATAGAGTTCAATATGAAATCATAGCAATTTGATTCACTCAAAACGGATTTAAAATGAAGAAGTTATGGGTAAAACAAGATTGGATAATTTTTCTCATTTTAGCTACGTGAAAATTGGTAACAAATCTATTCCAACCATAACTTAATCAACTTGTATTGTATATTATGTAATCTTGAGATACCATAGACACGTATACAATGTTTCGACCTATCATGTCGACACATCTATATATATTTCGGAACAACCATAGACACTCTATATGTGAATGTTGGAGTTAGCTATACATGGTTGAGGTTGATTCCAAAATATATATAGTTTGAGTTGTGATCAATACTGAGATACGTATACACTGGGTCGTGGATTGATTCAAGATAATATTTATCGATTTATTTCTGTACATCTAACTGTGGACAACTAGTTGTAGGTTACTAACGAGGACAGCTGACTTAATAAACTTAAAACATCAAAATATATTAAAAGTGTTGTAAATATATTTTGAACATACTTTGATATATATGTATATATTGTTATAGGTTCGTGAATCAACCAGTGGCCAAGTCTTACTTCCCGACGAAGTAAAAATCTGTGAAAGTGAGTTATAGTCCCACTTTTAAAATCTAATATTTTTGGGATGAGAATACATGCAGGTTTTATAAATGATTTACAAAATAGACACAAGTACGTAAAACTACATTCTATGGTTGAATTATCGAAATCGAATATGCCCCTTTTTATTAAGTCTGGTAATCTAAGAATTAGGGAACAGACACCCTAATTGACGCGAATCCTAAAGATAGATCTATTGGGCCTAACAAACCCCATCCAAAGTACCGGATGCTTTAGTACTTCGAAATTTATATCATATCCGAAGGGTGTCCCGGAATGATGGGGATATTCTTATATATGCATCTTGTTATTGTCGGTTACCAGGTGTTCACCATATGAATGATTTTTATCTCTATGTATGGGATGTGTATTGAAATATGAAATCTTGTGGTCTATTGTTACGATTTGATATATATAGGTTAAACCTATAACTCACCAACATTTTTGTTGACGTTTAAAGCATGTTTATTCTCAGGTGAATATTAAGAGCTTCCGCTGTTGCATACTAAAATAAGAACAAGATTTGGAGTCCATGTTTGTATGATATTGTGTAAAAACTGCATTCAAGAAACTGATTTCGATGTAACATATTTGTATTGTAAACCATTATGTAATGGTCGTGTGTAAACAGGATATTTTAGATTATCATTATTTGATAATCTACGTAAAGCTTTTTAAACCTTTATTTATGAAATAAAGGTTATGGTTTGTTTTAAAAATGAATGCAGTCTTTGAAAAACGTCTCATATAGAGGTCAAAACCTCGCAACGAAATTAATTAATATGGAACGTTTTTAATCAATAAGAACGGGACATTTCAGTTGGTATCCGAGCGTTGGTCTTAGAGAACCAGAAAATTTGCATTAGTGTGTCTTATCGATTTTGTTAGGATGCATTAGTGAGTCTGGACTTCGACCGTGTTTTCTTTAAAAATGATTGCTTAACATTTTTGTTGAAAACTATATATTTTTAACATATGAATATTATGTGATATATTAATCTCTTAACGTGTTTGATATTATGTGATAGATGTCTACCTCTAAAACAAGTCCCATTGACTCACCTAATAATAATGAAGAGTCAAATGTAAATTGGAATGATTTGTGGACTGATTCACAAGTTCCCGAAGAGGAACCGGAAGAAGAGTCGGAACCGGAAGAAGAATCGGAACCGGAAGAAGAATCGGAACCGGATGAAGAAATAGAACCGGTGGGGGAAATAATAAAACGGTTAAGTAAAAGAAAATCCTCAACCAAACGACCAAAGTTAATTATGGTCAATGGTGTTTCCGCCAAGGAAGCAAAATATTGGGAGGATTACCAATTCTCCGATGAATCGGATTCCGACGAGAATTCCGATGATGTTATAGAAATTACCCCAACTGAATTTAAAAAGGCAAAAGAAAATAATAAGGGAAAGGGCATAAAAATAGAGAAATCTAATTCCAACCCCGATGAACTTTATATGTATCGTCAACCCCCGAAGTCCTTAAGTTGTAACAATGACCCGGGAACCTCTAAACCACCAGGTTTTTCTAAACCAATGTGGACAACGACGGCTCGTATTAGGGGAACATCATATATCCCTAGAAACTTGGCAAAATGAACCAAAACCGAAGAAGAAGAAACGAGCGAGTCGGAATAAGATAGTTGTATTCGTGTGGTGTAATATATGTAATATAGTATTCTTATGCTTTATGATATATGTAAAAATTGCTTGTATTAATAAGTATTTTTTTTATGAAACTAACTCTTGTCTATTTTACAGTTTAAAAACACAAAATGGATAGACAACCCAATATTTTAAGAGACCTACCCGGAGACATGATTGATGAAATCTTGTCTAGAGTCGGCCAGAATTCTTCGGCACAACTATTTAAGGCGAGATCAGTTTGTAAGACATTCGAAGAACGTTCCAAGAATGTCTTGGTTTATAAGAGACTTTCGTTTGAAAGATGGGGGATATCACATTGGGAAACCCATAAGTTACGATGTGTTTACTTTGACGCATATATTGCGGGGAACCCAAATGCTATTTTACGCAACGGGTTAAGAAATTATTTTGACTCAATATATCCGAATATTGGACTTCGTGATTTAGAAAAAGCGGCTAACATGCAACATAAAGAAGCATGTTATGCTTACGGATTAGTAATGTTCGCTTCTCACCAAAGTAAGAACAAGAACATCGGGCTACAAATATTAAACAAAACGTTTCCACAAGTGACGGAGTCGGTAATTGGGGTAAGAAATGAGGTTTTTAGATTATTACGGGACTGTTGGACATTACGTAACCCTCGTCCCTTTGATGACGTTACAACACGCTGTCTTATCAACGGCCATAACGGTTATGTTGCACAAGACCAAGGATGGGAAGTAGTCCTAGTAAAACCAGAATGCATGACTTGTTTCTGGACGTATGAATTACGTGTCTTTATTGCCTTTGCTGAACGACTTATGTACTAGCTAGAATTGTCTTCACAACTATCTTGTATCAAAGTTATTGTGTGCTATATTTCATGCTTTATGTAAAATAAGCGGTATTGTAAGTTTGTAAAATATTGTATAAAAGTTTGAACGCGAAATATTATTACAATCAGTTTTTCATATAGAATTGTAGTAGTTGAATTGTATATTAGCTACTAAGTATGAACTTAACGGGTAGGTACTACCCGAATTTAAACTTATAAAACGCTAATATGAAGAAAAAGCTTTTATAAATGAGTTCATATTATGCTACGAAATACTATTAACTACTCTTAATATTCTGTATGATTAACTTGTTCCATTTAACTATTTTGAAGGAAATGGCACCGACTACTCGACACACCGTGAATATGAATGAAGAGGAATTCCGTACTTTTCTAGCTTCAAACATAGCCGCAGTACAGGCTGCGCTACATACCAACAATAACCTTGGATCTAGCAGTACAGGAAATCGTGTAGGATGCACCTACAAAGAATTCACTGCCTGCAAACCTTTGGAATTTGATGGAACCGAAGGACCGATCGGATTGAAATGGTGGACCGAGAAGGTTGAATCGGTGTTTGCCATAAGTAAGTGTACTGAAGAGGACAAAGTGAAGTACGCTACGCATACCTTCACAGGTTCTGCGTTAACATGGTGGAATACCTATCTAGAGCAAGTGGGACAAGATGATGCGTACGCACTAACGTGGTCAGCATTCAAGCACTTGATGAACGAGAAGTACCGTCCCAGAACCGAGGTCAATAAGCTCAAGACAGAACTTAGAGGGTTACGAACCCAAGGATTTGATATTACCACGTACGAAAGACGATTCACAGAATTGTGCCTATTGTGTCCGGGAGCATTCGAAGATGAGGAAGAGAAAATCGACGCGTTTGTGAAAGGATTACCGGAAAGAATCCAAGAAGATATAAGTTCACACGAGCCCGCCTCCATACAACAGGCATGTAGAATGGCTCACAAACTAGTGAACCAGATTGAAGAAAGAATTAAAGAACAGACTGCTGAAGAGACCAATGTGAAGCAAGTCAAAAGAAAGTGGGAGGAAAACAGTGATAAGAATCACCAATACAACAACAACAGCAATTACAACAATAATCGCAACAATTATCCTAACAATCGCAACATCAATCGCAACTACAACAAACGGCCCAACAACAACAACAACAACAACAACAACAACAACAACAGCAACTACAACAATCATCCCAACAACAATAATAACCGCAATAACAACAACAATCAGAAGCATCTATGCCAAAGGTGTGAAAAGAATCACTCGGGGTTCTGCACCAAATTTTGCAACAAGTGTAAAAGAAATGGTCATAGCGCGGCGAAGTGTGAGGTCTACGGACCAGGGGTTAATAGAACGAAAGGAACAAATGGTGTCGGAACGAGTAATGGCGGAGCAAGTAGTGTCGGAGCAAGTTATGCCAATGTAGTTTGTTATAAATGTGGAAAACCGGGCCACATTATTAGAAATTGCCCGAACCAGGAGAACACGAATGGACAAGGCTGCGGAAGAGTTTTCAATATTAATGCGGTAGAGGCACAGGAAGACCCGGAGCTTGTTACGGGTACTTTTCTTATTGACAATAAATCTGCTTACGTTTTATTTGATTCGGGTGCGGATAGAAGCTATATGAGTAGAGATTTTTGTGCTAAATTAAGTTGTCCATTGACGCCTTTGGATAGTAAATTTTTACTCGAATTAGCAAATGGTAAATTAATTTCAGCAGATAATATATGTCGGAATCGAGAAATTAAACTGGTTAGCGAAACATTTAAGATTGATTTGATACCAGTAGAGTTAGGGAGTTTTGATGTGATAATCGGTATGGACTGGTTGAAAGAAGTGAAAGCGGAGATCGTTTGTTACAAAAATGCAATTCGCATTATACGAGAAAAAGGAAAACCCTTAATGGTGTACGGAGAAAAGGGCAACACGAAGCTACATCTTATTAGTAATTTGAAGGCACAAAAACTAATAAGAAAAGGTTGCTATGCTGTTCTAGCACACGTCGAGAAAGTACAAACTGAAGAAAAGAGCATCAATGATGTTCCCGTCGCAAAAGAATTTCCTGATGTATTTCCGAAAGAATTACCGGGATTACCCCCACATCGATCCGTTGAATTTCAAATAGATCTTGTACCAGGAGCTGCACCAATAGCTCGTGCTCCTTACAGACTCGCACCCAGCGAGATGAAAGAACTACAAAGCCAATTACAAGAACTTTTAGAGCGTGGTTTCATTCGACCAAGCACATCACCGTGGGGAGCTCCTGTTTTGTTTGTCAAGAAGAAAGATGGTACATTCAGGTTGTGTATCGACTACCGAGAGTTGAACAAACTTACCATCAAGAACCACTACCCACTACCGAGAATCGATGACTTATTTGATCAACTACAAGGCTCGTCTGTTTATTCAAAGATTGACTTACGTTCCGGGTATCATCAAATGCGGGTGAAAGAAGATGATATTCCAAAGACTACTTTCAGAACACGTTACGGTCATTACGAGTTTATGGTCATGCCGTTTGGTTTAACTAATGCACCAGCTGTGTTCATGGACCTTATGAACCGAGTGTGTGGACCATACCTTGACAAGTTTGTCATTGTTTTCATTGATGACATACTTATTTACTCAAAGAATGACCAAGAACACGGTGAACATTTGAGAAAGGTGTTAGAAGTATTGAGGAAGGAAGAATTGTACGCTAAGTTTTCAAAGTGTGCATTTTGGTTGGAAGAAGTTCAATTCCTCGGTCACATAGTGAACAAAGAAGGTATTAAGGTGGATCCGGCAAAGATAGAAACTGTTGAAAAGTGGGAAACCCCGAAAACTCCGAAACACATACGCCAGTTTTTAGGACTAGCTGGTTACTACAGAAGGTTCATCCAAGACTTTTCCAGAATAGCAAAACCCTTGACTGCATTAATGCATAAAGGGAAGAAATTTGAATGGAATGATGAACAAGAGAAAGCGTTTCAGTTATTGAAGAAAAAGCTAACTACGGCACCTATATTGTCATTGCCTGAAGGGAATGATGATTTTGTGATTTATTGTGATGCATCAAAGCAAGGTCTCGGTTGTGTATTAATGCAACGAACGAAGGTGATTGCTTATGCGTCTAGACAATTGAAGATTCACGAACAAAATTATACGACGCATGATTTGGAATTAGGCGCGGTTGTTTTTGCATTAAAGACTTGGAGGCACTACTTATATGGGGTCAAAAGTATTATATATACCGACCACAAAAGTCTTCAACACATATTTAATCAGAAACAACTAAATATGAGGCAGCGTAGGTGGATTGAATTATTGAATGATTACGACTTTGAGATTCGTTACCACCCGGGGAAGGCAAATGTGGTAGCCGATGCCTTGAGCAGGAAGGACAGAGAACCCATTCGAGTAAAATCTATGAATATAATGATTCATAATAACATTATTACTCAAATAAAGGAGGCGTAACAAGGAGTTTTAAAAGAGGGAAATTTAAAGGATGAAATACCCAAAGGATCGGAGAAGCATCTTAATATTCGGGAAGACGGAACCCGGTATAGGGCTGAAAGGATTTGGGTACCAAAATTTGGAGATATGAGAGAAATGGTACTTAGAGAAGCTCATAAAACCAGATACTCAATACATCCTGGAACGGGGAAGATGTACAAGGATCTCAAGAAACATTTTTGGTGGCCGGGTATGAAAGCCGATGTTGCTAAATACGTAGGAGAATGTTTGACGTGTTCTAAGGTCAAAGCTGAGCATCAGAAACCATCAGGTCTACTTCAACAACCCGAAATCCCGGAATGGAAATGGGAAAACATTACTATGGATTTCATCACTAAATTGCCAAGGACTGCAAGTGGTTTTGATACTATTTGGGTAATAGTTGATCGTCTCACCAAATCAGCACACTTCCTGCCAATAAGAGAAGATGATAAGATGGAGAAGTTAGCACGATTGTATTTGAAGGAAGTCATCTCTAGACATGGAATACCAATCTCTATTATCTCTGATAGGGATGGCAGATTTATTTCAAGATTCTGGCAGACATTACAGCAAGCATTAGGAACTCGTCTAGACATGAGTACTGCCTATCATCCACAAACTGATGGGCAGAGCGAAAGGACGATACAAACGCTTGAAGACATGCTACGAGCATGTGTTATTGATTTCGGAAACAGTTGGGATCGACATCTACCGTTAGCAGAATTTTCCTACAACAGCAGCTACCATTCAAGCATTGAGATGGCGCCGTTTGAAGCACTTTATGGTAGAAAGTGCAGGTCTCCGATTTGTTGGAGTGAAGTGGGGGATAGACAGATTACGGGTCCGGAGATTATACAAGAAACTACCGAGAAGATCATCCAAATTCAACAACGGTTGAAAACCGCCCAAAGTCGACAAAAGAGCTACGCTGACATTAAAAGAAAAGATATAGAATTTGAAATTGGAGAGATGGTCATGCTTAAAGTTGCACCTTGGAAAGGCGTTGTTCGATTTGGTAAACGAGGGAAATTAAATCCAAGGTATATTGGACCATTCAAGATTATTGATCGTGTCGGACCAGTAGCTTACCGACTAGAGTTACCTCAACAACTCGCGGCTGTACATAACACTTTCCACGTCTCGAATTTAAAGAAATGTTTTGCTAAAGAAGATCTCACTATTCCGTTAGATGAAATTCAAATCAACGAAAAACTTCAATTCATCGAAGAACCCGTCGAAATAATGGATCGTGAGGTTAAAAGACATAAGCAAAACAAGATACCAATTGTTAAGGTTCGATGGAATGCTCGTAGAGGACCCGAGTTCACCTGGGAGCGTGAAGATCAGATGAAGAAGAAATACCCGCATCTATTTCCAGAAGATTCGTCAACACCTTCAACAGCTTAAAATTTCGGGACGAAATTTATTTAACGGGTAGGTACACCTATATATATCAAATCGTAACAATAGACCACAAGATTTCATATTTCAATACACATCCCATACATAGAGATAAAAATCATTCATATGGTGAACACCTGGTAACCGACAATAACAAGATGCATATATAAGAATATCCCCATCATTCCGGGACACCCTTCGGATATGATATAAATTTTGAAGTACTAAAGCATCCGGTACTTTGGATGGGGTTTGTTAGGCCCAATAGATCTATCTTTAGGATTCGCGTCAATTAGGGTGTCTGTTCCCTAATTCTTAGATTACCAGACTTAATAAAAAGGGGCATATTCGATTTCGATAATTCAACCATAGAATGTAGTTTTACGTACTTGTGTCTATTTTGTAAATCATTTATAAAACCTGCATGTATTCTCATCCCAAAAATATTAGATTTTAAAAGTGGGACTATAACTCACTTTCACAGATTTTTACTTCGTCGGGAAGTAAGACTTGGCCACTGGTTGATTCACGAACCTATAACAATATATACATATATATCAAAGTATGTTCAAAATATATTTACAACACTTTTAATATATTTTGATGTTTTAAGTTTATTAAGTCAGCTGTCCTCGTTAGTAACCTACAACTAGTTGTCCACAGTTAGATGTACAGAAATAAATCGATAAATATTATCTTGAATCAATCCACGACCCAGTGTATACGTATCTCAGTATTGATCACAACTCAAACTATATATATTTTGGAATCAACCTCAACCCTGTATAGCTAACTCCAACATTCACATATAGAGTGTCTATGGTTGTTCCGAAATATATATAGATGTGTCGACATGATAGGTCGAAACATTGTATACGTGTCTATGGTATCTCAAGATTAAATAATATACAATACAAGTTGATTAAGTTATGGTTGGAATAGATTTGTTACCAATTTTCACGTAGCTAAAATGAGAAAAATTATCCAATCTTGTTTTACCCATAACTTCTTCATTTTAAATCTGTTTTGAGTGAATCAAATTGCTATGATTTCATATTGAACTCTATTTTATGAATCTAAACAGAAAAAGTATAGGTTTATAGTCGGAAAAATAAGTTACAAGTCGTTTTTGTAAAGGTAGTCATTTCAGTCGAAAGAACCCCATATGAATGATATATATGTATATATTGTTATAGGTTCGTGAATCAACCAGTGGCCAAGTCTTACTTCCCGACGAAGTAAAAATCTGTGAAAGTGAGTTATAGTCCCACTTTTAAAATCTAATATTTTTGGGATGAGAATACATGCAGGTTTTATAAATGATTTACAAAATAGACACAAGTACGTAAAACTACATTCTATGGTTGAATTATCGAAATCGAATATGCCCCTTTTTATTAAGTCTGGTAATCTAAGAATTAGGGAACAGACACCCTAATTGACGCGAATCCTAAAGATAGATCTATTGGGCCTAACAAACCCCATCACTCACTTTCACAGATTTTTACTTCGTCGGGAAGTAAGACTTGGCCACTGGTTGATTCACGAACCTATAACAATATATACATATATATCAAAGTATGTTCAAAATATATTTACAACACTTTTAATATATTTTGATGTTTTAAGTTTATTAAGTCAGCTGTCCTCGTTAGTAACCTACAACTAGTTATCCACAGTTAGATGTACAGAAATAAATCGATAAATAT
Organism: Rutidosis leptorrhynchoides; assembly: GCF_046630445.1. Classification (NCBI taxonomy): domain Eukaryota; kingdom Viridiplantae; phylum Streptophyta; class Magnoliopsida; order Asterales; family Asteraceae; genus Rutidosis; species Rutidosis leptorrhynchoides. The sequence goes on from NC_092343.1 coordinate 87,980,024, forward strand.
TATCTTGAATCAATCCACGACCCAGTGTATACGTATCTCAGTATTGATCACAACTCAAACTATATATATTTTGGAATCAACCTCAACCCTGTGTAGCTAACTCCAACATTCACATATAGAGTGTCTATGGTTGTTCCGAAATATATATAGATGTGTCGACATGATAGGTCGAAACATTGTATACGTGTCTATGGTATCTCAAGATTACATAATATACAATACAAGTTGATTAAGTTATGGTTGAATTATCGAAATCGAATATGCCCCTTTTTATTAAGTCTGGTAATCTAAGAATTAGGGAACAGACACCCTAATTGACGCGAATCCTAAAGATAGATCTATTGGGCCTAACAAACCCCATCCAAAGTACCGGATGCTTTAGTACTTCGAAATTTATATCATATCCGAAGGGTGTCCCGGAATGATGGGGATATTCTTATATATGCATCTTGTTATTGTCGGTTACCAGGTGTTCACCATATGAATGATTTTTATCTCTATGTATGGGATGTGTATTGAAATATGAAATCTTGTGGTCTATTGTTACGATTTGATATATATAGGTTAAACCTATAACTCACCAACATTTTTGTTGACGTTTAAAGCATGTTTATTCTCAGGTGAATATTAAGAGCTTCCGCTGTTGCATACTAAAATAAGGACAAGATTTGGAGTCCATGTTTGTATGATATTGTGTTGCATTCGTTTTTGAAAAGACAAACTTTCATTACATCGAAAGTTGACATTCATGCATACCATTTCATAATATATCCAACTATAATTGACTTGATAATAATCTTGATGAACTCGACGACTCGAATGCAACGTCTTTTGAAATATGCCATGAATGACTCCAAGTAATATCTATAAAATGAGCAAATACACAGCGGAAGATTTCTTTCGTACCTGAGAATAAACATGCTTTAAAGTGTCAACCAAAAGGTTGGTGAGTTCATTAGTTTAACTTAAACAATCGTTTCCATCATTTTAATAGACCACAAGATTTCAGATTTCCATTTCTCATAAACATACGTCCCATGCATAGAGACAAAAATATCATTTATATGGATTGAACACCTGGTAACCGACATTAACAATATGCATATATAAGAATATCCCCATCATTCCGGGATCCTCCTTCGGACATGATATAAATTTCGAAGTACTAAAGCATCCGGTACTTTGGATGGGGCTTGTTAGGCCCGATAGATCTATCTTTAGGATTCGCGTCAATTAGGGTGTCTGTTCCCTAATTCTTAGATTACCAGACTAAAAAGGGGCATATTCGATTTCGATCATTCAACCATATAATGTAGTTTCAGTTACTTGTGTCTATTTCGTAAAACAGTTATAAAAATTACGCATGTATTCTCAGCCCAAAAATATAAAGGGTAAAAAGGCAAATGAAACTCACGATACTGTATTTTGTAGTAAAAATACATATGACGTCATTGAACAATGCAGGGTTGGCCTCGGATTCACGAACCTATATAAATTGTGTATATATTAATACGTATAATGTAAGTTACAAAATTTCATTTATTAATATGTATTATTTATATATTATAGTTTTGTAGAATTTATTCTAACCTTTATTTTAAAACGTATACTTATATTATATTTTAAGTTATATTATATATATATATATATATATATATATATATATATATATATATATATATATATATATATATATATATATATATATATATATATATATATATATATATATCTCTATTTTATGTATATATATCTATAATGATTTACGTTTATATAAATAGTGACATTAATATATTTATATACATATATTTGTGGTTAGTATTGTATTTATGAAATTTTATTAGTTTGTTATGTGAATTATTAATACAATCCTAGTATATACCATAAGTATATATATAGTGTACAAAAGATTTATTTGTTAAAATAATAATTTAGATAATAATAATTAACTAATAATAATAATAATTTTATTAATAATGATAATACTAATAGCAAAAAAAATGAAAATGATAACTGTTAATGATACTAATAATAATAACTCCAAAATAATATTAATACTAATACCATACTTATGTTAATAATAAGGGTTCTAATATTTATAAAATGATAAATGATAATCATAATAATACTAGTAAATATTAATGATGATACTGATAAATATGATATTATTAATTGTAAATGTACTGATGATACTATTATTTATAAACCGGTACAAATTCTAATATTGATGATAATAATATATTTTTATTTCCTTCATAATAATAATAATGATAATCATAATCATAATCCTAATGATGATAAAATACTAAAATGATAAGTTCATTACTAATAATAATATTATTAATACCTATCATAATAATAATAGTAATGTCTATAATACTTTCAAATATGATAACAAGTATGATACTAATAATAACAATAACAATAACAATCAAAACAATCACAATAATAATAATAATACTAATAATAATTAATATATAATAACAATAATAAAATTAGAAAAGAAAACTACCTCACATGAAAAGAGTTTCAAAAAAAAAAAAGAAACTACCGTCCTCTGGACTCGATCTCGTGACCACATGCTCACACGCAAACACTCTCGACCATCCTACCAATTCTGATTCTCTGTACTAATATCGAATTTAAATTTTATATATAAACTGTTTTTCTTCTATTCCTCTTCTTCTCCACAAGTCTCATGGATTCAACAAAACATCAATAACCAAAAAAAAAAAAAAATCGGGGTTCCCTTTAAAGCTTCAAAACATTACAGAAAAAAAAATAATTTGGGTTCTAAAATAAAAAAAAAAAATACTAAAGGCCTACTGCAGCGTCGGTTCTTGGAACAAAACAAAAAAAATTGATTTCGTAATAGATAACATTATAGATAATGTTTATAACACGAAATAGTTTTCTAAACATGTATAAAAACTACCGGAATCGTCAATTTGATCAGAAACATATACACGAACGCGAATTTATCTCAAGAACAATTGTTGACTTTTTTAAAACTAAACTTTGACTTCAAAATTCAAGATCGATATAAAGATTTGAGAGTTGAGATTTTGCAGATAGATTCAAAGAAAGATTTCTAACCTTTCTGCATTTTTAGATTTTGAAACTTTATTCAAAATTGAATTAAGAGAAAAAAAAATTGGAGCGTGCAGAGAAGAAGAAAAAAAAAATATCGCTGTGCTCTTTAATCCCATTGGATTTCCTTTTTATTTGATTTGCAATTATACATAATCATGTTGTAATAATAGAGATCGGTTGATAAAAAATGGAGAAAATGTCAACACAGGTTCACGAGTTGGGAGCAGGAAAGAAACAAAAAAAATAATAATAATAGAGATAAAGGATACAGAGGTCACGCGTATAATATAGATCCCTACTGTTTTTTTTTAATTAATAATAATAATATATAATAACAATACTATTAATATCTAATAATATTAATAAAATTAATAATAATGATAATAATAATTGTAAAAATGATAATAATAATAATAATAATAATACCATACTAATTATGATAATATTAATATTTTATCGATAATAATAATATTAGTAATAATAATCTAATTTATACATCCAATTTTATCTTTATATGATATAAAGTGATATTATGAATACAAATATTGATATTTGACGATACAAATAACATTACTACAACAACTATATTTGTATTTAAATTTAATTTATTAATATCATCTATTATTATGTAATATTTAATAATTATGTAATATGTATTGTAACATATACTGAATATTATATATTTATGCATTTTAATATAAATATATTATAATATTTATTTACATACTAATTATATTATACTTATGTATGTAATTATGAAAAATATAAATTTTTTATATATGTAAGTATTATATATATTTATTAAAATAGTACATTATTTCATCATAGATATATTATAAATTTCTACATATACATAATATAATAATTATGTATAAAATCATATATATATATAGTTATATTTATGTATATATGTATACTACCATATATATAAAATCATGTTTTAAATGTTGAGTAGATGATTAATTATGTATATTAAACAATTAACTACAAAGTATAACATTGTACATTTAATATTTTGATAACGTTGGTAAAATATGTTTGAATCATTTATATACAATATACTATATATATTCAAAATGAAAATCTTTAGTTATTAAATGTTATCTTTTATAATAACAAAATTACTTAATAGTTCATTAATACTAATATAATTAGTTTTATATATAATTATTTATATTTACATTCTTAGTTACAATTAAAGGTTCGTGAATCGTCGGAAATAGTTAAAGGTCAAATGTTATCATGAAATAGTTCAAACATAATGAGACTCGGTTTAATAGACTTTGCTTATCGAGTCGAATCATATAAGATTATGTTTAAATTTGGTCGGAAATTCCCGGGTCATCACAGTACCTACCCGTTAAAGAAATTTCGTCCCGAAATTTGAGTGAGGTTGTCATAGCTAACAATAAATATGTTTTCCTGACGAATATGAGTTGATAACTTGAGTTTTATCATCATTGAGTAATATGGATAAAAATAATTCGATTATTCGAAGAGTGCGAATGAAGCTATTCACAAAAGGATGAAATGAGAAACAAAGATTTGTTTTTAACTTTTGACGTAGTCAGGTTTGAATTTAGAAAATAAGGCGCGTCTTAACTTTTGACATTGCCTTGGTTGAATTCCGGAATTTAAGGGATTTAAAGAAAATCTTGAAGATCTATAAAATCTGATTCTTCGGAATTTATGGAAATTAAGATCTCTTTAATTAAATACGGTGATCTGCCCCGATTACTACGTCTGATATTTCCAGTATAAATTAAGCTCTTCCTTTCCATTATTCTCACCATTCTTATACTTTCTTTCTTAGTTCATACATCCAAAAGATTCTGAAAATGATTAATCCAGTTCTGATCCTTGTCCTCATCCTTACTATCACAACAATCATTCTCCTTTTCCAACTTCCACCAGAGGAATCTGCTTTCTTCTACTTCGCCCTCGGGATTATATTGTTTTTAATTCTCCCGTGTCTTTATGTTGCGATAAACATTGATATACACGGTTTGTAATTTATGTGTTGTTATCGGACTTTATATTCTCCCTTATATTTCAAAGCTCTATGCTTTTGTTTTCTCTTCCCGACTTCAAGTCAAGCGAATAATGGTCCAGAATTTATAGATATAGAGTTTCGAATGATTATAATGTTCTAAGCATGAAGGAACGTGATAGCACGATTTGATTTTCAAATTTATCAACATCACGGAAGATAGAACCATGAAGAATACATTTTCTTGATTTGTTACGGAGTTAAGTAGGATGAAAGAGTTATGTAACATGGCACATGATGACGTTATGATCTGTGAATCATCACGTTTCATTTAGAAACTCAGCATGACTTACTGTAATATAATCACGTTGATCAAGTGTCATTATATTATACTAACTCATGCATCAGTTCCCATCATTACTACAATAACATTCATATTTTAAGCTTGAAAATTTACAGAATATAGAAACTAACAGTTTCTATATGATGTAATACTGATAGCACGAAAAGATTAATGATTTCAGATAAGAATAGTTATAAAAATATCTCCAGAAATATGGAGGATATTTATAATGAAAGGTACGATAATATCTCAGAATATCTAAGATCAGAGGATGATAGAAACTATTGTCTGCAAGGGTTTAGAGTAAGGAGCAAGTTATTCACTATAGACTTTAGCAGACATTGAATTATTTGGATTCTTTGAAGTCAAACTTATTCTTTGTGATTTATCCACGGCTTTCTTCATAGTTTCGCATAATCTGCTTTTCGGTACTATATTTTCTATTGAATGTTTCCAATATATTGATACACAGGAAGCACGAAGAGGTATATAATTTCGGACGAGAATATTTATGAAAATATCCTCAGAAATATCAAAGATATTGATGATGATATTTTGGAATTTCTAAGTTCGACGGTTGATGGAGAAAATTTTCCGCAAGATTTTAACATGACTTCGGAGCAAGATATTCTCTAAAGATTTCAACGGATCCAGAATTACCTGAATCCTTTGAATATAGGATTTGGTCCTTGTATTTGTCCTTGGTCTCCTTCATGGGTAACTCAATCTGTTTTTCAATACCCAATTTTCTATCGAGCGTTCCTAACACTCCTTTCTTTATCATCAAACTTTTGTCCGTTTAGACCATCTACCATTTTTCTGTTTCCTCTGCATTTAATGCTATGATATCTGAATCATCGGTTATTAATCCGAGGTGGTTTCAGGAGAATTGTGTTTTTAGATGATTAAACGCTGATGGTAATATGATGGAATATGAAAGGTTACCTGGTAACAATAAAAGAGCACGCGTATATATAAACGTTATAATAAGGTTGTTTCGTACGAAAAGTCGAAGTTGACTTGTTGGAGCTGTGACAAAATTGGCTAATTTTGAAAAGGGATCGCAAAGTTGTTTTTGTTAATAAATGCCAAACGATCTGACGCGGCTACGTGTTGAACTTTTACTCAATTGCCGAGAGTTTCTCAGGTGCATAACTATATGCATAAATCTTTCCTTCCGTAGATGAAGTGCGGTTGATTCATCCTATCGATTGAGGTGTTTTCAAGAATCATGAAAGGTTTGAACGCAGAATGTAATCGTGAAGATACAAATGAGGTTTAAGACGAAATCAAGTGGCAAACTTGAAGAATTGTTTAGTTTCATATGTTATATTCAATATTTTAATTCATTTTAATTGTCCAATGTTATTAGTCCACAGTCGATAGTCCACAGTTGACAGTGCAATCATTCATATATAGTTTAATATATAATATTTGAATTAATTAATACGTATCGTGACCCGTGTACATGTCTCAGACTCGATCACAACTCAAAGTATATATATTATTATAGAATCAACCTCAACCCTGTATAGAGAACTCGATCATTACTGCATATAGAGTGTCTATGGTGATTCCAAATAATATATATAGATGTGTCGATATGATATGTCAAAACCTTGTATACGTGTCCCGATATTTAAAGTGCGTAAAATAAATAACAGAAATTAAATGACGATAAATAAAGTGCGTAAAGTAAATAACAGAAATTAAATGACAATAAATAAAATTGCGAGAATATAAATTGCGATAAATAAAATGTAATACGGAATTAACAGTTAGCTAGGAACAGTTAGCTAGGATTTTGTTAGCGTGGTTTCTTAATAAAATTTAATATTGTTAATTAGTCTGTTTCTAATCAATTTTTATTGTGTCCATTATTTCTTCATTATGCCACTTGTTGAATTCTGATAGGTCAAAATTCAAATATGAAATTGAATTTGAATGAAAATAGTTATTCTTTGGTGAATGGATAAGTATCCCGGTGGTTGTAAATAGGATAGTGAATAACTGTTGAATCAGATTCGAAGAATATACAGTGTAACTTATTAATGTGAAATTTAAATATTCCTCGGGTATTACCTACCCGTTAAAATATTTTTATTATTAACAGTTTGTACAAAAGAATTTTTAATTACAATCTTTATGAAAACATATATACATATATATTTTCTTCAAATGTAATCATGAATTTAATGAGTTAACATGATATTAAACTCATTTAGTTTTCAGTTGGAACTAGAATAAATAATCTCTAAAACATTAGAGATTACATAATCACCATGTCGAACGAAGATAACTGATGTAGAATGTCATGTAGAATGATGATTATACTCGAGGTATAGATTGAGATGTTGAGGCATGTGATATTGAAATTTGGGTTGTTGGTGGTACTGTTGGTGCCGGTGATTTGGATGAAGCTGGTACGTTTTGCACCATATTTTCCAAGACTACAACTTATGCGCGAAGTTCGTTAACTTCTTCTATTACACCGGGATGATTGTCGGTTCGGACGAGCAGATGAATGAGGTTTAGAATCTGAGATAGTATATGATCGTGATGAGATACTTTGGAAATGAGAGAGAAAATGGTGTCTCGAACAGGTTCGCCGGTAAACGTTTTAGGTTCATTGTCAAGAGGTGAATTTGATTAGTGGAAATGATCGCCTTCTTCGCGTTTCCATTGATTAAGTCGACTACGAACCCATCTCCAATTCATTCAGAATAGATGATGGCTAATTGATCGATTCATTCCGGTTACTCTGCTTTCGGAGCTCGAGTGGAAATCCATATCGAAATAGCTGTCGGAATAACTATCGAAATAGCTATCGAAATCTGATGGACTCGAACTGGTTGAGGGATTCATCTCGTACGATCAGATGAAGGATTTTCGATAAGAAATAGATTATAGGATGTAGATTAGTACCCTGCAATACATAATTTACATATGCATATATAATACTAAAATCCCATAAGCTACGGAGGAATCTATGGAAGCTGTCAGGCAAAGGTAACAATAACAGATACGCTAAGATATGAATTTAACTATACACTGTCTATGCAATAAAGGCAGTAAGACGTGTCTTAGACTTTAAGGATGATAAGCAAATAATTTTTCGATACTAAATGATAAGCAAAACTTTTGACATGCAAACACGGTCGAAGTCCAGACTCATTAATGCATTCTAACGACTATCAGTTAGACTCACTAATGCAAGACCTGGTTCGCTAAGACCACCGCTCTGATACCAACTGTGAAGACCCGTCCTAATCCATCCGGACGAAGTCCATATCGATTATAAACGATTCACAACAGTTGATTACATCGCGAGGTACTTGACCTCTATATGATACATTTTACAAACATTGCATTCGTTTTTGAAAAGACAAACTTTCATTACATCGAAAGTTGACAGGCATGCATACCATTTCATAATATATCCAACTATAATTGACTTGATAATAATCTTGATGAACTCGACGACTCGAATGCAACGTCTTTTGAAATATGCCATGAATGACTCCAAGTAATATCTATAAAATGAGCAAATACACAGCGGAAGATTTCTTTCATACCTGAGAATAAACATGCTTTAAAGTGTCAACCAAAAGGTTGGTGAGTTCATTAGTTTAACTTAAACAATCGTTTCCATCATTTTAATAGACCACAAGATTTCAGATTTCCATTTCTCATAAACATACGTCCCATGCATAGAGACAAAAATATCATTCATATGGATTGAACACCTGGTAACCGACATTAACAATATGCATATATAAGAATATCCCCATCATTCCGGGATCCTCCTTCGGACATGATATAAATTTCGAAGTACTAAAGCATCCGGTACTTTGGATGGGGCTTGTTAGGCCCGATAGATCTATCTTTAGGATTCGCGTCAATTAGGGTGTCTGTTCCCTAATTCTTAGATTACCAGACTAAAAAGGGGCATATTCGATTTCGATCATTCAACCATATAATGTAGTTTCAGTTACTTGTGTCTATTTCGTAAAACAGTTATAAAAATTACGCATGTATTCTCAGCCCAAAAATATAAAGGGTAAAAAGGCAAATGAAACTCACGATACTGTATTTTGTAGTAAAAATACATATGACGTCATTGAACAATGCAGGGTTGGCCTCGGATTCACGAACCTATATCAATTGTGTATATATTAATACGTATAATGTAAGTTACAAAATTTCATTTATTAATATGTATTATTTATATATTATAGTTTTGTAGAATTTATTCTAATCTTTATTTTAAAACGTATACTTATATTATATTTTAAGTTATATTATATATATATATATATATATATATATATATATATATATATATATATATATATATATATATATATATATATATATATATATATATATATATATATATATATATATATATATATATATATATATATATATATATATATATATATATATATATATATATATATATATATATCTATCTATTTTATGTATATATATCTATAATGATTTACGTTTATATAAATAGTGACATTAATATATTTATATACATATATTTGTGGTTAGTATTGTATTTATGAAATTTTATTAGTTTGTTATGTGAATTATTAATACAATCCTAGTATATACCATAAGTATATATATAGTGTACAAAAGATTTATTTGTTAAAATAATAATTTAGATAATAATGATTTACTAATAATAATAATAATTTTATTAATAATGATAATACTAATAGCAAAAAAAATGAAAATGATAAGTGTTAATGATACTAATAATAATAACTCTAAAATAATATTAATACTAATACCATACTTATGTTAATAATAAGGGTTCTAATATTTATAAAATGATAAATGATAATCATAATAATACTAGTAAATATTAATGATGATACTGATAAATATGATATTATTAATTGTAAATGTACTGATGATACTATTATTTATAAACCGGTACAAATTCTAATATTGATGATAATAATATATTTTTATTTCCTTCATAATAATAATAATGATAATCATAATCATAATCCTAATGATGATAAAATACTAAAATGATAAGTTCATTACTAATAATAATATTATTAATACCTATCATAATAATAATAGTAATGTCTATAATACTTTCAAATATGATAACAAATATGATACTAATAATAACAATAACAATAACAATCAAAACAATCACAATAATAATAATAATACTAATAATAATTAATATATAATAACAATAATAAAATTAGAAAAGAAAACTACCTCACATGAAAAGAGTTTCAAAAAAAAAAAAGAAACTACCGTCCTCTGGACTCGATCTCGTGACCACATGCTCACACGCAAACACTCTCGACCATCCCACCAATTCTGATTCTCTGTACTAATATCGAATTTAAATTTTATATATAAACTGTTTTTCTTCTATTCCTCTTCTTCTCCACAAGTCTCATGGATTCAACAAAACATCAATAACCAAAAAAAAAAAAAAAAAAATCGGGGTTCCCTTTAAAGCTTCAAAACATTACAGAAAAAAAAATAATTTGGGTTCTAAAATAAAAAAAAAATACTAAAGGCCTACTGCAGCGTCGGTTCTTGGAACAAAACAAAAAAAATTGATTTCGTAATAGATAACATTATAGATAATGTTTATAACACGAAATAGTTTTCTAAACATGTAGAAAAACTACCGGAATCGTCAATTTGATCAGAAACATATACACGAACGCGAATTTATCTCAAGAATAATTGTTGACTTTTTTAAAACTAAACTTTGACTTCAAAATTCAAGATCGATATAAAGATTTGAGAGTTGAGATTTTGCAGATAGATTCAAAGAAAGATTTCTAACCTTTCTGCATTTTTAGATTTTGAAACTTTATTCGAAATTGAATTAAGAGAAAAAAAAAATTGGAGCGTGCAGAGAAGAAGAAAAAAAAAATATCGCTGTGCTCTTTAATCCCATTGGATTTCCTTTTTATTTGATTTGCAATTATACATAATCATGTTGTAATAATAGAGATCGGTTGATAAAAAATGGAGAAAATGTCAACACAGGTTCACGAGTTGGGAGCAGGAAAGAAACAAAAAAAATAATAATAATAGAGATAAAGGATACAGAGGTCACGCGTATAATATAGATCCCTACTGTTTTTTTTAATTAATAATAATAATATATAATAACAATACTATTAATATCTAATAATATTAATAAAATTAATAATAATGATAATAATAATTGTAAAAATGATAATAATAATAATAATAATAATAATACCATACTAATTATGATAATATTAATATTTTATCGATAATAATAATATTAGTAATAATAATCTAATTTATACATCCAATTTCATCTTTATATGATATAAAGTGATATTATGAATACAAATATTGATATTTGACGATACAAATAACATTACTACAACAACTATATTTGTATTTAAATTTAATTTATTAATATCATCTATTATTATGTAATATTTAATAATTATGTAATATGTATTGTAACATATACTGAATATTATATATTTATGCATTTTAATATAAATATATTATAATATTTATTTACATACTAATTATATTATACTTATGTATGTAATTATGAAAAATATAAATTTTTTATATATGTAAGTATTATATATATTTATTAAAATAGTACATTATTTCATCATAGATATATTATAAATTTCTACATATACATAATATAATAATTATGTATAAAATCATATATATATATAGTTATATTTATGTATATATGTATACTACCATATATATAAAATCATGTTTTAAATGTTGAGTAGATGATTAATTATGTATATTAAACAATTAACTACAAAGTATAACATTGTACATTTAATATTTTGATAACGTTGGTAAAATATGTTTGAATCATTTATATAAAATATACTATATATATTCAAAATGAAAATCTTTAGTTATTAAATGTTATCTTTTATAATAACAAAATTACTTAATAGTTCATTAATACTAATATAATTAGTTTTATATATAATTATTTATATTTACATTCTTAGTTACAATTAAAGGTTCGTGAATCGTCGGAAATAGTTAAAGGTCAAATGTTATCATGAAATAGTTCAAACATAATGAGACTCGGTTTAATAGACTTTGCTTATCGAGTCGAATCATATATCCTGTTTACACACGACCATTACATAATGGTTTACAATACAAATATGTTACATCGAAATCAGTTTCTTGAATGCAGTTTTTACACAATATCATACAAACATGGACTCCAAATCTTGTCCTTATTTTAGTATGCAACAGCGGAAGCTCTTAATATTCACCTGAGAATAAACATGCTTTAAACGTCAACAAAAATGTTGGTGAGTTATAGGTTTAACCTATATATATCAAATCGTAACAATAGACCACAAGATTTCATATTTCAATACACATCCCATACATAGAGATAAAAATCATTCATATGGTGAACACCTGGTAACCGACAATAACAAGATGCATATATAAGAATATCCCCATCATTCCGGGACACCCTTCGGATATGATATAAATTTCGAAGTACTAAAGCATCCGGTACTTTGGATGGGGTTTGTTAGGCCCAATAGATCTATCTTTAGGATTCGCGTCAATTAGGGTGTCTGTTCCCTAATTCTTAGATTACCAGACTTAATAAAAAGGGGCATATTCGATTTCGATAATTCAACCATAGAATGTAGTTTTACGTACTTGTGTCTATTTTGTAAATCATTTATAAAACCTGCATGTATTCTCATCCCAAAAATATTAGATTTTAAAAGTGGGACTATAACTCACTTTCACAGATTTTTACTTCGTCGGGAAGTAAGACTTGGCCACTGGTTGATTCACGAACCTATAACAATATATACATATATATCAAAGTATGTTCAAAATATATTTACAACACTTTTAATATATTTTGATGTTTTAAGTTTATTAAGTCAGCTGTCCTCGTTAGTAACCTACAACTAGTTGTCCACAGTTAGATGTACAGAAATAAATCGATAAATATTATCTTGAATCAATCCACGACCCAGTGTATACGTATCTCAGTATTGATCACAACTCAAACTATATATATTTTGGAATCAACCTCAACCATGTATAGCTAACTCCAACATTCACATATAGAGTGTCTATGGTTGTTCCGAAATATATATAGATGTGTCGACATGATAGGTCGAAACATTGTATACGTGTCTATGGTATCTCAAGATTACATAATATACAATACAAGTTGATTAAGTTATGGTTGGAATAGATTTGTTACCAATTTTCACGTAGCTAAAATGAGAAAAATTATCCAATCTTGTTTTACCCATAACTTCTTCATTTTAAATCCGTTTTGAGTGAATCAAATTGCTATGATTTCATATTGAACTCTATTTTATGAATCTAAACAGAAAAAGTATAGGTTTATAGTCGGGAAAATAAGTTACAAGTCGTTTTTGTAAAGGTAGTCATTTCAGTCGAAAGAACGACGTCTAGATGACCATTTTAGAAAACATACTTCCACTTTGAGTTTAACCATAATTTTTGGATATAGTTTCATGTTCATAATAAAAATCATTTTCTCAGAATAACAACTTTTAAATCAAAGTTTATCATAGTTTTTAATTAACTAACCCAAAACAGCCCGCGGTGTTACTACGACGGCGTAAATCCGGTTTTACGGTGTTTTTCGTGTTTCCAGGTTTTAAATCATTAAGTTAGCATATCATATAGATATAGAACATGTGTTTAGTTGATTTTAAAAGACTACCTTAATTTCCTTGGATAAACCTACTGGAAAAGAGAAAAATGAATCTAGCTTCAATGGATCCTTGGATGGCTCGAAGTTCTTGAAGCAGAATCATGACACGAAAACAAGTTCAAGTAAGATCATCACTTGAAATAAGATTGTTATAGTTATAGAAATTGAACCAAAGTTTGAATATGATTATTACCTTGTATTAGAATGATAACCTACTGTAAGAAACAAAGATTTCTTGAGGTTGGATGATCACCTTACAAGATTGGAAGTGAGCTAGCAAACTTGAAAGTATTCTTGATTTTATGAAACTAGAACTTTTGGAATTTATGAAGAACACTTAGAACTTGAAGATAGAACTTGAGAGAGATCAATTAGATGAAGAAAATTGAAGAATGAAAGTGTTTGTAGGTGTTTTTGGTCGTTGGTGTATGGATTAGATATAAAGGATATGTAATTTTGTTTTCATGTAAATAAGTCATGAATGATTACTCATATGTTTGTAATTTTATGAGATATTTCATGCTAGTTGCCAAATGATGGTTCCCACATGTGTTAGGTGACTCACATGGGCTGCTAAGAGCTGATCATTGGAGTGTATATACCAATAGTACATACATCTAAAAGCTGTGTATTGTACGAGTACGAATACGGGTGCATACGAGTAGAATTGTTGATGAAACTGAACGAGGATGTAATTGTAAGCATTTTTGTTAAGTAGAATTATTTTGATAGGTGTATTGAAGTCTTTCAAAAGTGTATAAATACATATTAAAACACTACATGTATATACATTTTAACTGAGTCGTTAAGTCATCGTTAGTCGTTACATGTAAGTGTTGTTTTGAAACCTTTAGGTTAACGATCTTGTTAAATGTTGTTAACCCAATGTTTATAATATCAAATGAGATTTTAAATTATTATATTATCATGATATTATCATGTATGAATATCTCTTAATATGATATATATACATTAAATGTCTTTACAACGATAATCGTTACATATATGTCTCGTTTAAAAATCATTAAGTTAGTAGTCTTGTTTTTACATATGTAGTTCATTGTTAATATACTTTATGATATGTTTTCTTATCATAGTATCATGTTAACTGATATTGCTCAATTACATCATATATATCTATCGCAATATCACTAAAAATACTCTATATTCGAAGATAATGAAGATGATCTACAAGGGATATGTCAAGATGCGCGAATTTGTATCGGAAGAGTAGTTTGCAAAGAATTTCGATGATTTATGACATCGGTTGATCCCGATACGAGTTAGTATCAAGATAGCGCTTTAAAATGATATAACAAAGCCTCCGATATGTGAGAGTTCGTCCAAATGAGCTAATATTAAAGAGAAAACGAAACAGTGCCTTAAAACCCACCAGGACGCCGTCTAGCTATCCGGGACGCCGTCCTGGCCTTCGCAAAGGGACGCCGTCTTTCAAGTTGGGACGCCGTCTTGATCATTAAACCGGGACGCCGTCCTGCCTTTTAGGACGCCGTCCCAAAGTAGGTGTACCCGATTTATCTGCTTTTTACCTAATTTCTCCACCTTAAAATGTCATTTTGGGGACTGTTTCATGAGAGTTACGTACAGAGAAGTTTAGAGGCGATTTTCAGGAGTACTTTGGAGAATTCCAACCTCTTTGAAGAGGCCAAAAGATCAAAGCATCATCCATCAACATCTTCTTCATCCAAGAACTCTTGTTCTTGTAGGTTATATACTTGTTCTCAGAAATGATTTCAGTTTATAATTTGAGTGAATTGTTGTCTGTTACAATGATTATTGGCTAGTTTCATTAATGTTTGTCTAGATTAATAACCAAGGTATTGGATGTAATCTTGTTGATTGAATGTATTATGTGTGTTAGATTGAAGCTTGAATAGAGAACCATGCTTATTGTTGTTAAAACCATTTGTATCTAGTTAATTGATATGTTGTTGATAAAGAGAACTCTTGTTGATGTATCATATTGATTTACAATCAACTTGTCTTAGATTGATTGTTTGCTAAACCGGACCAAGGGGGTAAACTAGATTAAAACGGTTAGACAAAATAGGAATGAATTGTGTAGAGCGAACGCAAAGGCAATTGTTATTCAAGTCTTTAATCTTGTTGATCAACTAGTCACAAACGAAAAGGTCTAAGTTATAGGGAACCCTCGCTTAGTAATTCTAGTTTGAGTACTTGCTAAAGAGAACTCTTGGCGAGTCGATTTAGGTGATTAGCATGCTTATAGTTATTTGATTACAAATACAAGAACTATAGTGAAAAGGGAACCCTTGAGCTTGTTATTGTATTTGCGTGTTTATCCGAGAGAACTCTTAGTAAAACCTATTAGATAACTACACACATAATCATTCAATCAGGGCTTAATATCTAATTTACATCCAATACCGAGGGTAAAATATCTAGATGAACATTTCCTCTCTTTGATTTAATTCAAAACCTATCTTACTTGCTTTATTTGCATTTATTTGCATTTTATAAACCAAAAGACTAAAAATATTGTTTTTACATTTAACCTTCTTTGATTTGGCTAAATCGTTAAAACAGCCACAAAACATAAAACTTGTACTTTTTACTTTAATTAACTTAGTTAATCATAATATAGTTGCTACTTCTAGTTTGACTGATATACTGTCCTTGGAACGATACACGGATTTTACCATTATCTATACTACTACACGATCGGGTACACTGCCCGTTAGTGTGTAGCAATCTTTAAAACCGGTATTTTCCATAAGATAAATTATAGACACGATTTCGCACATCATTAACTATATATATATATATATATATATATATATCCATATATATGTCATCATATAGTTTTTACAAGTTTTAACGTTCGTGAATCACCGATCAACTTGGGTGGTCAATTGTCTATATGAAACATATTTCAATTAATCAAGTCTTAACAAGTTTGATTGCTTAACATGTTGGAAACATTTAATCATGTAAATATCAATCTCAATTAATATATATAAACATGGAAAAGTTCGGGTCACTACAGTACCTACCCGTTAAATAAATTTCGTCCCGAAATTTTAAGCTGTTGAAGGTGTTGACGAATCTTCTGGAAATAGATGCGGGTATTTCTTCTTCATCTGATCTTCATGCTCCCAGGTGAACTCGGGTCCTCTACGAGCATTCCATCGAACCTTAACAATTGGTATCTTGTTTTGCTTAAGTCTTTTAACCTCACGATCCATTATTTCGACTGGTTCTTCGATGAATTGAAGTTTTTCGTTGATTTGGATTTCATCTAACGGAATAGTGAGATCTTCTTTAGCAAAACATTTCTTTAAATTCGAGACGTGGAAAGTGTTATGTACAGCCGCGAGTTGTTGAGGTAACTCTAGTCGGTAAGCTACTGGTCCGACACGATCAATAATCTTGAATGGTCCAATATACCTTGGATTTAATTTCCCTCGTTTACCAAATCGAACAACGCCTTTCCAAGGTGCAACTTTAAGCATGACCATCTCTCCAATTTCAAATTCTATATCTTTTCTTTTAATGTCAGCGTAGCTCTTTTGTTGACTTTGGGCGGTTTTCAACCGTTGTTGAATTTGGATGATCTTCTCGGTAGTTTCTTGTATAATCTCCGGACCCGTAATCTGTCTATCCCCCACTTCACTCCAACAAATCGGAGACCTGCACTTTCTACCATAAAGTGCTTCAAACGGCGCCATCTCAATGCTTGAATGGTAGCTGTTGTTGTAGGAAAATTATGCTAACGGTAGATGTCGATCCCAACTGTTTCCGAAATCAATAACACATGCTCGTAGCATGTCTTCAAGCGTTTGTATCGTCCTTTCGCTCTGCCCATCAGTTTGTGGATGATAGGCAGTACTCATGTCTAGACGAGTTCCTAATGCTTGCTGTAATGTCTGCCAGAATCTTGAAATAAATCTGCCATCCCTATCAGAGATAATAGAGATTGGTATTCCATGTCTAGAGATGACTTCCTTCAAATACAGTCGTGCTAACTTCTCCATCTTATCATCTTCTCTTATTGGCAGGAAGTGTGCTGATTTGGTGAGACGATCAACTATTACCCAAATAGTATCAAAACCACTTGCAGTCCTTGGCAATTTAGTGATGAAATCCATAGTAATGTTTTCCCATTTCCATTCCGGGATTTCGGGTTGTTGAAGTAGACCTGATGGTTTCTGATGCTCAGCTTTGACCTTAGAACACGTCAAACATTCTCCTACGTATTTAGCAACATCGGCTTTCATACCCGGCCACCAAAAATGTTTCTTGAGATCCTTGTACATCTTCCCCGTTCCAGGATGTATTGAGTATCTGGTTTTATGAGCTTCTCTAAGTACCATTTCTCTCATATCTCCAAATTTTGGTACCCAAATCCTTTCAGCCCTATACCGGGTTCCGTCTTCCCGAATATTAAGATGCTTCTCCGATCCTTTGGGTATTTCATCCTTTAAATTTCCCTCTTTTAAAACTCCTTGTTGCGCCTCCTTTATTTGTGTAATAATGTTATTATGAATCATTATATTCATAGATTTTACTCGAATGGGTTCTCTGTCCTTCCTGCTCAAGGCATCGGCTACCACATTTGCCTTCCCCGGGTGGTAACGAATCTCAAAGTCGTAATCATTCAATAATTCAATCCACCTACGCTGCCTCATATTCAGTTGTTTCTGATTAAATATGTGTTGAAGACTTTTGTGGTCGGTATATATAATACTTTTGACCCCATATAAGTAGTGCCTCCAAGTCTTTAATGCAAAAACAACCGCGCCTAATTCCAAATCATGCGTCGTATAATTTTGTTCGTGAATCTTCAATTGTCTAGACGCATAAGCAATCACCTTCGTTCGTTGCATTAATACACAACCGAGACCTTGCTTTGATGCATCACAATAAATCACAAAATCATCATTCCCTTCAGGCAATGACAATATAGGTGCCGTAGTTAGCTTTTTCTTCAATAACTGAAACGCTTTCTCTTGTTCATCATTCCATTCAAATTTCTTCCCTTTATGCGTTAATGCAGTCAAGGGTTTTGCTATTCTGGAAAAGTCTTGGATGAACCTTCTGTAGTAACCAGCTAGTCCTAAAAACTGGCGTATGTGTTTCGGAGTTTTCGGGGTTTCCCACTTTTCAACAGTTTCTATCTTTGCCGGATCCACCTTAATACCTTCTTTGTTCACTATGTGACCGAGGAATTGAACTTCTTCCAACCAAAATGCACACTTTGAAAACTTAGCGTACAATTCTTCCTTCCTCAATACTTCTAACACCTTTCTCAAATGTTCACCGTGTTCTTGGTCATTCTTTGAGTAAATAAGTATGTCATCAATGAAAACAATGACAAACTTGTCAAGGTATGGTCCACACACTCGGTTCATAAGGTCCATGAACACAGCTGGTGCATTAGTTAAACCAAACGGCATGACCATAAACTCGTAATGACCGTAACGTGTTCTGAAAGCAGTCTTTGGAATATCATCTTCTTTCACCCGCATTTGATGATACCCGGAACGTAAGTCAATCTTTGAATAAACAGACGAGCCTTGTAGTTGATCAAATAAGTCATCGATTCTCGGTAGTGGGTAGCGGTTCTTGATGGTAAGTTTGTTCAACTCTCGGTAGTCGATACACAACCTGAATGTACCATCTTTCTTCTTGACAAACAAAACAGGAGCTCCCCACGGTGATGTGCTTGGTCGAATGAAACCACGCTCTAAAAGTTCTTGTAATTGGCTTTGTAGTTCTTTCATCTCGCTGGGTGCGAGTCTGTAAGGAGCACGAGCTATTGGTGCAGCTCCTGGTACAAGATCTATTTGAAATTCAACGGATCGATGTGGGGGTAATCCCGGTAATTCTTTCGGAAATACATCAGGAAATTCTTTTGCGACGGGAACATCATTGATGCTCTTTTCTTCAGTTTGTACTTTCTCGACGTGTGCTAGAACAGCATAGCAACCTTTTCTTATTAGTTTTTGTGCCTTCAAATTACTAATAAGATGTAGCTTCGTGTTGCCCTTTTCTCCGTACACCATTAAGGGTTTTCCTTTTTCTCGTATAATGCGAATTGCATTTTTGTAACAAACGATCTCCGCTTTCACTTCTTTCAACCAGTCCATACCGATTATCACATCAAAACTCCCTAACTCTACTGGTATCAAATCAATCTTAAATGTTTCGCTAACCAGTTTAATTTCTCGATTCCGACATATATTATCTGCTGAAATTAATTTACCATTTGCTAATTCGAGTAAAAATTTACTATCCAAAGGCGTCAATGGACAACTTAATTTAGCACAAAAATCTCTACTCATATAGCTTCTATCCGCACCCGAATAAAATAAAACGTAAGCAGATTTATTGTCAATAAGAAACGTACCCGTAACAAGCTCCGGGTCTTCCTGTGCCTCTACCGCATTAATATTGAAAACTCTTCCGCGGCCTTGTCCATTCGTGTTCTCCTGGTTCGGGCAATTTCTAATAATGTGGCCCGGTTTTCCACATTTATAACAAACTACATTGGCATAACTTGCTCCGACACTACTTGCTCCGCCATTACTCGTTACGACACCATTTGTTCCTTTCGTTCTATTAACCCCTGGTCCGTAGACCTCACACTTCGCCGCGCTATGACCATTTCTTTTACACTTGTTGCAAAATTTGGTGCAGAACCCCGAGTGATTCTTTTCACACCTTTGGCATAGCTGCTTCTGATTGTTGTTGTTGTTGCGGTTATTATTGTTGTTGGGATGATTGTTGTAGTTGTTGTTGTTGTTGTTGTTGTTGTTGTTGTTGTTGTTGGGCCGTTTGTTGTAGTTGCGATTGATGTTGCGATTGTTAGGATAATTGTTGCGATTATTGTTGTAATTGCTGTTGTTGTTGTATTGGTGATTCTTATCACTGTTTTCCTCCCACTTTCTTTTGACTTGCTTCACATTGGTCTCTTCAGCAGTCTGTTCTTTAATTCTTTCTTCAATCTGGTTCACTAGTTTGTGAGCCATTCTACATGCCTGTTGTATGGAGGCGGGCTCGTGTGAACTTATATCTTCTTGGATTCTTTCCGGTAATCCTTTCACAAACGCGTCGATCTTCTCTTCCTCATCTTCGAATGCTCCCGGACACAATAGGCACAATTCTGTGAATCGTCTTTCGTACGTGGTAATATCAAATCCTTGGGTTCGTAACCCTCTAAGTTCTGTCTTGAGCTTATTGACCTCGGTTCTGGGACGGTACTTCTCGTTCATCAAGTGCTTGAATGCTGACCACGGTAGTGCGTACGCATCATCTTGTCCCACTTGCTCTAGATAGGTATTCCACCATGTTAACGCAGAACCTGTGAAGGTATGCGTAGCGTACTTCACTTTGTCCTCTTCAGTACACTTACTTATGGCAAACACCGATTCAACCTTCTCGGTCCACCGTTTCAATCCGATCGGTCCTTCGGTTCCATCAAATTCCAAAGGTTTGCAGGCAGTGAATTCTTTGTAGGTGCATCCTACACGATTTCCTGTACTGCTAGATCCAAGGTTATTGTTGGTATGTAGCGCAGCCTGTACTGCGGCTATGTTTGAAGCTAGAAAAGTACGGAATTCCTCTTCATTCATATTCACGGTGTGTCGAGTAGTCGGTGCCATTTCCTTCAAAATAGTTAAATGGAACAAGTTAATCATACAGAATATTAAGAGTAGTTAATAGTATTTCGTAGCATAATATGAACTCATTTATAAAAGCTTTTTCTTCATATTAGCGTTTTATAAGTTTAAATTCGGGTAGTACCTACCCGTTAAGTTCATACTTAGTAGCTAATATACAATTCAACTACTACAATTCTATATGAAAAACTGATTGTAATAATATTTCGCGTTCAAACTTTTATACAATATTTTACAAACTTACAATACCGCTTATTTTACATAAAGCATGAAATATAGCACACAATAACTTTGATACAAGATAGTTGTGAAGACAATTCTAGCTAGTACATAAGTCGTTCAGCAAAGGCAATAAAGACACGTAATTCATACGTCCAGAAACAAGTCATGCATTCTGGTTTTACTAGGACTACTTCCCATCCTTGGTCTTGTGCAACATAACCGTTATGGCCGTTGATAAGACAGCGTGTTGTAACGTCATCAAAGGGACGAGGGTTACATAATGTCCAACAGTCCCGTAATAATCTAAAAACCTCATTTCTTACCCCAATTACCGACTCCGTCACTTGTGGAAACGTTTTGTTTAATATTTGTAGCCCGATGTTCTTGTTCTTACTTTGGTGAAAATCGAACATTACTAATCCGTAAGCATAACATGCTTCTTTATGTTGCATGTTAGCCGCTTTTTCTAAATCACGAAGTCCAATATTCGGATATATTGAGTCAAAATAATTTCTTAACCCGTTGCGTAAAATAGCATTTGGGTTCCCCGCAATATATGCGTCAAAGTAAACACATCGTAACTTATGGGTTTCCCAATGTGATATCCCCCATCTTTCAAACGAAAGTCTCTTATAAACCAAGACATTCTTGGAACGTTCTTCGAATGTCTTACAAACTGATCTCGCCTTAAATAGTTGTGCCGAAGAATTCTGGCCGACTCTAGACAAGATTTCATCAATCATGTCTCCGGGTAGGTCTCTTAAAATATTGGGTTGTCTATCCATTTTGTGTTTTTAAACTGTAAAATAGACAAGAGTTAGTTTCATAAAAAAAATACTTATTAATACAAGCAATTTTTACATATATCATAAAGCATAAGAACACTATATTACATATATTACACCACACGAATACAACTATCTTATTCCGACTCGCTCGTTTCTTCTTCTTCGGTTTTGGTTCGTTTTGCCAAGTTTCTAGGGATATATGATGTTCCCCTAATACGAGCCGTCGTTGTCCACATTGGTTTAGAAAAACCTGGTGGTTTAGAGGTTCCCGGGTCATTGTTACAACTTAAGGACTTCGGGGGTTGACGATACATATAAAGTTCATCGGGGTTGGAATTAGATTTCTCTATTTTTATGCCCTTTCCCTTATTATTTTCTTTTGCCTTTTTAAATTCAGTTGGGGTAATTTCTATAACATCATCGGAATTCTCGTCGGAATCCGATTCATCGGAGAATTGGTAATCCTCCCAATATTTTGCTTCCTTGGCGGAAACACCATTGACCATAATTAACTTTGGTCGGTTGGTTGAGGATTTTCTTTTACTTAACCGTTTTATTATTTCCCCCACCGGTTCTATTTCTTCATCCGGTTCCGATTCTTCTTCCGGTTCCGATTCTTCTTCCGGTTCCGACTCTTCTTCCGGTTCCTCTTCGGGAACTTGTGAATCAGTCCACAAATCATTCCAATTTACATTTGACTCTTCATTATTATTAGGTGAGTCAATGGGACTTGTTCTAGAGGTAGACATCTATCACATAATATCAAACACGTTAAGAGATTAATATATCACATAATATTCATATGTTAAAAATATATAGTTTTCAACAAAAATGTTAAGCAATCATTTTTAAAGAAAACACGGTCGAAGTCCAGACTCACTAATGCATCCTAACAAACTCGATAAGACACACTAATGCAAATTTTCTGGTTCTCTAAGACCAACGCTCGGATACCAACTGAAATGTCCCGTTCTTATTGATTAAAAACGTTCCATATTAATTGATTTCGTTGCGAGGTTTTGACCTCTATATGAGACGTTTTTCAAAGACTGCATTCATTTTTAAAACAAACCATAACCTTTATTTCATAAATAAAGGTTTAAAAAGCTTTACGTAGATTATCAAATAATGATAATCTAAAATATCCTGTTTACACACGACCATTACATAATGGTTTACAATACAAATATGTTACATCGAAATCAGTTTCTTGAATGCAGTTTTTACACAATATCATACAAACATGGACTCCAAATCTTGTCCTTATTTTAGTATGCAACAGCGGAAGCTCTTAATATTCACCTGAGAATAAACATGCTTTAAACGTCAACAAAAATGTTGGTGAGTTATAGGTTTAACCTATATATATCAAATCGTAACAATAGACCACAAGATTTCATATTTCAATACACATCCCATACATAGAGATAAAAATCATTCATATGGTGAACACCTGGTAACCGACAATAACAAGATGCATATATAAGAATATCCCCATCATTCCGGGACACCCTTCGGATATGATATAAATTTCGAAGTACTAAAGCATCCGGTACTTTGGATGGGGTTTGTTAGGCCCAATAGATCTATCTTTAGGATTCTCGTCAATTAGGGTGTCTGTTCCCTAATTCTTAGATTACCAGACTTAATAAAAAGGGGCATATTCGATTTCGATAATTCAACCATAGAATGTAGTTTTACGTACTTGTGTCTATTTTGTAAATCATTTATAAAACCTGCATGTATTCTCATCCCAAAAATATTAGATTTTAAAAGTGGGACTATAACTCACTTTCACAGATTTTTACTTCGTCGGGAAGTAAGACTTGGCCACTGGTTGATTCACGAACCTATAACAATATATACATATATATCAAAGTATGTTCAAAATATATTTACAACACTTTTAATATATTTTGATGTTTTAAGTTTATTAAGTCAGCTGTCCTCGTTAGTAACCTACAACTAGTTGTCCACAGTTAGATGTACAGAAATAAATCGATAAATATTATCTTGAATCAATCCACGACCCAGTGTATACGTATCTCAGTATTGATCACAACTCAAACTATATATATTTTGGAATCAACCTCAACCCTGTATAGCTAACTCCAACATTCACATATAGAGTGTCTATGGTTGTTCCGAAATATATATAGATGTGTCGACATGATAGGTCGAAACATTGTATACGTGTCTATGGTATCTCAAGATTACATAATATACAATACAAGTTGATTAAGTTATGGTTGGAATAGATTTGTTACCAATTTTCACGTAGCTAAAATGAGAAAAATTATCCAATCTTGTTTTACCCATAACTTCTTCATTTTAAATCCGTTTTGAGTGAATCAAATTGCTATGATTTCATATTGAACTCTATTTTATGAATCTAAATAGAAAAAGTATTGGTTTATAGTCGGAAAAATAAGTTACAAGTCGTTTTTGTAAAGGTAGTCATTTCAGTCGAAAGAACGACGTCTAGATGACCATTTTAGAAAACATACTTCCACTTTGAGTTTAACCATAATTTTTGGATATAGTTTCATGTTCATAATAAAAATCATTTTCTCAGAATAACAACTTTTAAATCAAAGTTTATCATAGTTTTTAATTAACTAACCCAAAACAGCCCGCGGTGTTACTACGACGGCGTAAATCCGGTTTTACGGTGTTTTTCGTGTTTCCAGGTTTTAAATCATTAAGTTAGCATATCATATAGATATAGAACATGTGTTTAGTTGATTTTAAAAGTCAAGTTAGAAGGATTAACTTTTGTTTGCGAACAAGTTTAGAATTAACTAAACTATGTTCTAGTGATTACAAGTTTAAACCTTCGAATAAGATAGCTTTATATGTATGAATCGAATGATGTTATGAACATCATTACTACCTTAATTTTCTTGGATAAACCTACTGGAAAAGATAAAAATGAATCTAGCTTCAATGGATCCTTGGATGGCTCGAAGTTCTTGAAGCAGAATCATGACACGAAAACAAGTTCAAGTAAGATCATCACTTGAAATAAGATTGTTATAGTTATAGAAATTGAACCAAAGTTTGAATATGATTATTACCTTGTATTAGAATGATAACCTACTGTAAGAAACAAAGATTTCTTGAGGTTGGATGATCACCTTACAAGATTGGAAGTGAGCTAGCAAACTTGAAAGTATTCTTGATTTTATGAAACTAGAACTTTTGGAATTTATGAAGAACACTTAGAACTTGAAGATAGAACTTGAGAGAGATCAATTAGATGAAGAAAATTGAAGAATGAAAGTGTTTGTAGGTGTTTTTGGTCGTTGGTGTATGGATTAGATATAAAGGATATGTAATTTTGTTTTCATGTAAATAAGTCATGAATGATTACTCATATTTTTGTAATTTTATGAGATATTTCATGCTAGTTGCCAAATGATGGTTCCCACATGTGTTAGGTGACTCACATGGGCTGCTAAGAGCTGATCATTGGAGTGTATATACCAATAGTACATACATCTAAAAGCTGTGTATTGTACGAGTACGAATACGGGTGCATACGAGTAGAATTGTTGATGAAACTGAACGAGGATGTAATTGTAAGCATTTTTGTTAAGTAGAAGTATTTTGATAAGTGTATTGAAGTCTTTCAAAAGTGTATAAATACATATTAAAACACTACATGTATATACATTTTAACTGAGTCGTTAAGTCATCGTTAGTCGTTACATGTAAGTGTTGTTTTGAAACCTTTAGGTTAACGATCTTGTTAAATGTTGTTAACCCAATGTTTATAATATCAAATGAGATTTTAAATTATTATATTATCATGATATTATCATGTATGAATATCTCTTAATATGATATATATACATTAAATGTCTTTACAACGATAATCGTTACATATATGTCTCGTTTAAAAATCATTAAGTTAGTAGTCTTGTTTTTACATATGTAGTTCATTGTTAATATACTTTATGATATGTTTTCTTATCATAGTATCATGTTAACTATATATATATATATATATATATATATATCCATATATATGTCATCATATAATTTTTACAAGTTTTAACGTTCGTGAATCACCGATCAACTTGGGTGGTCAATTGTCTATATGAAACATATTTCAATTAATCAAGTCTTAACAAGTTTGATTGCTTAACATGTTGGAAACATTTAATCATGTAAATATCAATCTCAATTAATATATATAAACATGGAAAAGTTGGGTCACTACAGTTTTTCCATGTTTATATATATTAATTGAGATTGATATTTACATGATTAAATGTTTCCAACATGTTAAGCAATCAAACTTGTTAAGACTTGATTAATTGAAATATGTTTCATATAGACAATTGACCACCCAAGTTGATCGGTGATTCACGAACGTTAAAACTTGTAAAAACTATATGATGACATATATATGGATATATATATATATAGTTAACATGATACTATGATAAGAAAACATATCATAAAGTATATTAACAATGAACTACATATGTAAAAACAAGTTCTATATCTATATGATATGCTAACTTAATGATTTAAAACCTGGAAACACGAAAAACACAGTAAAACCGGATTTACGCCGTCGTAGTAACACCGCGGGCTGTTTTGGGTTAGTTAATTAAAAACTATGATAAACTTTGATTTAAAAGTTGTTATTCTGAGAAAATGATTTTTATTATGAACATGAAACTATATCCAAAAATTATGGTTAAACTCAAAGTGGAAGTATGTTTTCTAAAATGGTCATCTAGACGTCGTTCTTTCGACTGAAATGACTACCTTTACAAAAACGACTTGTAACTTATTTTTCCGACTATAAACCTATACTTTTTCTGTTTAGATTCATAAAATAGATTTCAATATGAAATCATAGCAATTTGATTCACTCAAAACGGATTTAAAATGAAGAAGTTATGGGTAAAACAAGATTGGATAATTTTTCTCATTTTAGCTACGTGAAAATTCGTAACAAATCTATTCCAACCATAACTTAATCAACTTGTATTGTATATTATGTAATCTTGAGATACCATAGACACGTATACAATGTTTCGACCTATCATGTCGACACATCTATATATATTTCGGAACAACCATAGACACTCTATATGTGAATGTTGGAGTTAGCTATACAGGGTTGAGGTTGATTCCAAAATATATATAGTTTGAGTTGTGATCAATACTGAGATACGTATACACTGGGTCGTGGATTGATTCAAGATAATATTTATCGATTTATTTCTGTACATCTAACTGTGGACAACTAGTTGTAGGTTACTAACGAGGACAGCTGACTTAATAAACTTAAAACATCAAAATATATTAAAAGTGTTGTAAATATATTTTGAACATACTTTGATATATATGTATATATTGTTATAGGTTCGTGAATCAACCAGTGGCCAAGTCTTACTTCCCAACGAAGTAAAAATCTGTGAAAGTGAGTTATAGTCCCACTTTTAAAATCTAATATTTTTGGGATGAGAATACATGCAGGTTTTATAAATGATTTACAAAATAGACACAAGTACGTAAAACTACATTCTATGGTTGAATTATCGAAATCGAATATGCCCCTTTTTATTAAGTCTGGTAATCTAAGAATTAGGGAACAGACACCCTAATTGACGAGAATCCTAAAGATAGATCTATTGGGCCTAACAAACCCCATCCAAAGTACCGGATGCTTTAGTACTTTGAAATTTATATCATATCCGAAGGGTGTCCCGGAATGATGGGGATATTCTTATATATGCATCTTGTTATTGTCGGTTACCAGGTGTTCACCATATGAATGATTTTTATCTCTATGTATGGGATGTGTATTGAAATATGAAATCTTGTGGTCTATTGTTACGATTTGATATATATAGGTTAAACCTATAACTCACCAACATTTTTGTTGACGTTTAAAGCATGTTTATTCTCAGGTGAATATTAAGAGCTTCCGCTGTTGCATACTAAAATAAGGACAAGATTTGGAGTCCATGTTTGTATGATATTGTGTAAAAACTGCATTCAAGAAACTGATTTCGATGTAACATATTTGTATTGTAAACCATTATGTAATGGTCGTGTGTAAACAGGATATTTTAGATTATCATTATTTGATAATCTACGTAAAGCTTTTTAAACCTTTATTTATGAAATAAAGGTTATGGTTTGTTTTAAAAATGAATGCAGTCTTTGAAAAACGTCTCATATAGAGGTCAAAACCTCGCAACGAAATCAATTAATATGGAACGTTTTTAATCAATAAGAACGGGACATTTCAACCGAGACCTTGCTTTGAGGTGTCACAATATATCACAAAATCATCATTCCCTTCAGGTAATGACAATATAAGTGACGTAGTTAACTTTTTCTTTAACAATTGAAACGCTTTCTCTTGTTCATCTTTCCATTCAAATTTCTTCCCTTTATGCGTTAATGCAGTTAAAGGTTTTGCTATTCTGGAAAAGTCTTGGATGAACCTTCTGTAGTAACCAGCTACTCCTAAAAACTGACGTATGTGTTTCGGAGTTTTCGGGGTTTCCACTTTTCAACGGTTTCAATCTTTGCTGGATCCACCTGAATACCTTCTTTGTTCACTATGTGACCGAGGAATTGAACTTCTTCCAACCAAAATGCACACTTTGAAAACTTACCGTACAGTTTTTCTTTTCTCAACAACTCTAGCACTTTTCTTAAATGTTCTTCATGCTCTTGATCATTCTTCGAGTAAATAAGTATGTCATCGATGAAAACAATGACAAACTTGTCAAGATATGGCCCACACACTCGGTTCATGAGGTCCATGAACACAGCTGGTGCGTTCGTCAATCCAAACGGCATAACCATAAACTTGTAATGACCGTAACGCATCCTAAAAGCAGTCTTTGGAATATCATCTTCCTTCACCCGCATTTGATGATACCCAGAACATAAATCAATCTTTGAATAAATAGACGAGCCTTTTAGTTGATTAAATAAGTCGTCGATTCTCGGTAGTGGGTAGCGGTTCTTGATGGTAAGTTTGTTCAACTCTCGGTAGTCGATACACAACCTGAATGTACCATCTTTCTTCTTGACAAACAAAACAGGAGCTCCCCATGGTGATGTGATTGGTCGAATGAAACCACGCTCTAAAAGTTCCTGTAACTGACTTTGTAATTCTTTCATTTCGCTGGGTGCGAGTCTGTATGGAGCACGAGCTATTGGTGCAGCTCCTGGTACAGGGTCTATTTGAAATTCAACGGATCGATGTGGGGGTAATCCCGGTAATTCTTTCGGAAATACATCGGGAAATTCTTTTGCGACGGGAACATCACTGATGTTCTTTTCTTCAGGTTTAACTTCCTCGATGTGTGCTAGAATGACGTAACAACCTTTTCTTATTAGTTTTTGCGCCTTCAAACTACTAATAAGATTTAATTTCGCGTTGTTCTTTTCTCCGTACACCATTAAAGGTTTTCCTTTTTCACGCATAATGCGAATCGCGTTTTTGTAACAAACGACCTCTGCTCTCACCTTCTTCAACCAGTCCATGCCAATTATTACATCAAAACTCCCTAACTCGACTGGTATTAAATCAATCTTAAACGTTTCATCACCCAGTTTAATTTCTCTATCCCGACATATATTATCTGCTGAAATTAATTTACCATTTGCTAATTCGAGTAAAAATTTATTATCCAAAGGCGTCAATGAGCAACTTAATTTAGCACAAAATTCTCTACTCATATAGCTTCTATCCGCACCCGAATCAAATAAAACATAAGCAGATTTATCGTCAATAAGAAACGTACCCGTAACAAGCTCCGGGTCTTCCTGTGCTTCTGTCGCATTAATATTGAAAACTCTTCCACGGCCCTGCCCATTAGTATTTCCCTGATTCAGGCAATTTCTAATAATATGGCCCGGCTTTCCACATTTATAACAAACAGGGTTGGTATTACTTGCTCCGACACTATTCGTTTCGGCATTACTTGTTCCAACATTATTTGTTCCTTTGGTTCTATTAAACTTTGGTCCGTAGACCTCACACTTTGTCGCGCTATGACCATTTCTTTTACACCTGTTTCAAAATGTCATGCAAAACCCCTGATGATTTTCTTCACACCTATGACATGGCTGTTTTTGGTTTTTGTTGTCGTTGTTGTTATTGAGGTTGTTGTTGGGATTGTTATTGTTGTTGAAATGGTTATTGTAGTTGTTGTTGTTGTTGTTGTTAGGATGTTTGTTGTAGTTATTGTTAGGATTGTGGTTATTGTTGCGATTGTTGTTGCAGTTGTTGGGATAGTTTTTGTGGTTGTAATTGTTGTTGTTGTTGTACTGGTGACTCTTGTCACCGTTTTCCTCCCACTTTCTCTTGAGTTGTTTCGTATTGGCTTCTTCAGCCGCCTGCTCTTTAATTCTTCCCTCAATCTGATTTATGAGTTTATGAGCCATTCGACTTGCCTTCTGTATAGAAGCGGGCTCGTGTGAACTCACATCTTCTTGAATCCTTACTGGTAACCCTTTTACAAACGCGTCGATCTTCTCTTCTTCATCTTCGAATGCTCCCGGACACAATAGGCACAACTCTGTGAATCGTCGTTCATATGTGGTAACGTCGAACCCTTGTGTTCGTAACTCTCTAAGTTCTGCCTTGAGTTTATTGACTTCATTTCTAGGACGGTACTGCTCGTTCATCAATTGCTTGAATGCCAACCACGGTAGTGCGTAAGCAGCATTTTGTCCTACCTGTTCAAGATAGGTGTTCCACCACGTTAACGCAGTACCTGTGAAGGTATGCGTAGCGTACTTAACTTTGTCCTCTTCCGTACACTTACTTATGGAAAACACCGATTCAACTTTCTCGGTCCACCGTTTCAATCCAATTGGTCCTTCGGTTCCATCATATTCCAAAGGTTTGCAGGCAGTGAATTCTTTGTAGGAGCATCCTACACGATTTCTCGCGCCGTTAGCTGCATTGCTAGATTCAGAGTTATTGTTGGTATGTAGCACAGCCTGTACTGCGGCTATGTTTGCAGCAAGAAAGGTACGAAATTCCTCTTCGCTCATATTCATGGTGTGTCGAGTAGTCGGTGCCATTTCCTTTAAAATAGCCAATTGAATCGAGTTAATCATACAGAATATTAAGAGTAGTCAATAGTATTTCGTAGCATAATATGAACTCATTTATAAAAGGTTTTTCTTCATATTAGCGTTTTATAAGTTTAAATTCGGGTACTACCTACCCGTTAAGTTCATACTTAGTAGCTAATATACAATTCAACTACTACAATTCCATATGAAAAACTGATTATAATAATATATCACATACAAATATTCTTCAAACTTACAACTTCGCTATATTACATATAACATGAAATATAATACACTTTGATACAGGACAGTTTTGAAGATAAACCTAGTTAATACGCAAGTTGTTCAGCAAAGAAAATAAAGACACGTAATTCATAAGTCTAGAAACAAGTCATGCATTCTGGTTTTACTAAGACAACTTCCCATCCTTGGTCTTGTGGAAAATAACCGTTATGACCATTGGCTAGGCAGCATGTTGTAATGTAGTCAAAAGGACGAGGGTTTCGTAATGTTCAACAGCCCCGTAATAATCTAAAAACCTTGTTTCTCACAACAACTACTGAATCCGTCACTTATGGGAAGGTCTTATTTAAAAGCTGCAGTCCGATGTTCTTTTTCTCACTTCGGTAAGAAGCGAACATCACTAACCCGTAAGCATAACATGCTTCTTTATGTTGCATGTTAGAAGCTCTTTCTAATTTACGAAATCCTATGTTGGGATATGTTGAGTCAAAATAGGTTCTTAACCCGTAGCGTAAAATTGCATTTGGGTTCCCCGCATTTAATGCTTTAAAGAAAACACGGCGTAACTTATGGTCTCCCCAATGTGATATACCCCACCTATCAAAGGAAAGCCTTTTATAAACTAAGGCATTTCTGGAAAGTCTTTCAAATGTTTGACAAGTTAATTTCGCCATAACTAAATGTGCTGATGAATTCTGACCGACTCTAAACAAGATTTCCTCAATCATATCCTCTGATAGGTCTTCTAAAATATTCGGTTGTCTACCCTTAACATCCATTTTGTTTTTATACTGTAAAATAGACAAGGATTAGATTCGTAAAAGATAATTAACAAACAATACAAGCAATTTTTTTTACATAGAACATAAAAATACAAGCACACTACAATACATATAATATACAACATGATTACAACCCTCTAATCTGAATCACTGGTTTCTTCTTCTTCGGACTTGGTTCGTTTTCCTAATTTTCTAGGAATATATGATGTTCCTCTAATACGAGCCGTCGTTTTCCACAATGGTTTAGAGAAATCTGGTGGTTTAGAGGTTCCCAAGTAATTGTTATATTTTAGGAAATACGGATGTTGTCGATACATATAAAGTTCATCGGGGTTGGAATCGGGTTTCTCTATTTTTATACCTTTTCCCTTATTATTTTCTTTCGCTTTATTAAATTGGGTCGAGGTAATTTCTATAACATCATCGGAATCCTCATCGGGATCCGATTCATCGAAAAATTGGTAATCTTCCCAATATTTTGCTTCCTCGGCGGAAACACCATTGACCATTATTAACTTTGGTCCGTTGGTTGAGGATTTTCTTTTATTTAATCGATTTACTATAGGTATCAATATTTCTTCCTCTGAAACCTCTTCTTCTTCTGGTTCCTCCTCTTTCAATTCCTCCTCTTCTGGTTCCTCTTCTTTCGGTTCCTCCTCTTCCGGTTCCTCTTCGGGAATTTGTGAATCTTCCCAAAATATATTCGACTCTTCATTATTATTAGGTGAATCAATGGGATTTGTACTAGAGGTAGACATCTATCACACAATATCAAACACGTTAAGAGATTAATATATCACATAATATTTACATGTTAATAATATATAGTTTCCAACAAAAAATGTTAAGCAATCGTTTTTTAAGAAAAACACGGTCGAAGTCCAGACTCACTAATGCATCTGAACAAACTCGGTAAGACACACTAATGCAATTTTCTGGTTCTCTAAGACCAACGCTCTGATACCAACTGAAATGTCCCGTTCATATTGATTATAAACGTTCCATATTAACTAATTTCATCGCGAGGTTTTGATTTCTATATGAGACGTTTTTCAAAGACTGCATTCATTTTTAAAACAACCATAACCTTTATTTTATCGATAAAGGTTTAAAAAGCATTACGTAGATTATCAAATAATGATAATCTAAAATATACCATTTACACACGACCATTACATAATGGTTTACAATAAGAATATATTACATCAAAAATAAGTTTCTTGAATGCAGTTTTTACATAATATCATACAAGCATGCACTCCAAATCTTGTCCTTATTTTAGTATGCAACAGCGAAAGCTCTTAATAATCACCTGAGAATAAACATGCTTAAAACGTCAACAAAAATGTTGGTGAGTTATAGGTTTAACCTATATATTATCAAATCACAATAATAGACCACAAGATTTCATATTTCAATATACATCCCATACATAGAGATAAAATCATTCATATGGTGAACACTTGGTAACCGACATTAACAAGATGCATATAAGAATATCCCCTATCATTTCGGGAAATCCTTCGGACATGATATATAAGAATTCGAACTACTAAAGCATCCAGTACTTTGGATGGGGTTCGATAGGCCCAATAGATCTATCTTTAGGATTTGCGTCAATTAGTAGATCGATTTACTAATTCTTAGGTTACCAAGCAAAAGGGGCATATTCGGCTTCGATCATTCACCCATATAATGTAGTTTCATTTACTTGTGTCTATTTCGTAAAACATTTATAAAACTGCATGTATTCTCATCCCAAACTATTTGATTTTAAAAGTGGGACTATAACTCACTTTCACAGATTTTTACTTCGTCGGGAAGTAAGACTTGGCCACTGGTCGATTCAGAAACCTATAACAAATATGTACATATATATCAAAGTATGTTCAAAATATATTTACAACATTTTTAATACGTTTTAATGTTTTGAGTTTATTAAGTCAGTTGTCCTCGTTAGTAACCTACAACTAGTTGTCCACAATTAGATGTACAGAAATAAATCGATATATATTATCTTGAATCAATCCACGACCCAGTGTATCCACATCTCAGGCTAGATCACAACTCAAAGTATATATATTTTTGGAATCAACCTCAACCCTGTATAGCTAACTCCAACATTACTGCATATAGAGTGTCTATGGTTGTTCCAAATAACATATATACATGGGTCGATATGATATGTCAAAACATTTGCATACGTGTCTATGGTATCCCAAGATTATATAATATATTAGAATACATGTATAAAACAATATGAGTTAGCTAGGATAAGATTAATATAGATTTGTTACCAATTTTCACTTAGCTACAACAAGCAAAAATAACCAATCTTGTTTTACCCATAACTTCTTCGTTTTAAATCCGTTTTGAGTGAATCCAATTGCTATGGTTTCATATTGAACTTAAGTTTATGAATATATACAGAAAAAAGTATAAGTTTATAGTCTAAATTACAGGTTACAAGTCATTTTTGTAAAGGTAGTCATTTCAGTCGAAAGAACTACGTCTAGATGACCATTTTGGAAAACATACTTCCACTTTGAGTTTAAACATGATTTTTGGATATAGTTTCATGTTCATAAGAAAAATCATTTTCCCATAAGAACAACTTTTAAATCAAAGTTTATCATAGTTTTTAATTAACTAACCCAAAACAGCCCGCGGTGTTACTACGACGGCGTATATCCGGTTTTACGGTGTTTTTCGTGTTTTCCGGTTTTAAGTCATTAAGTTAGCATATCATATAGATATAGAACATGTGTTTAGTTGATTTTAAAAGTCAAGTTAGAAGGATTAACTTTCGTTTGTGAACAAGTTTAGAATTAAGTAAACAATGTTCTAGTGATTACATGTTCAAATCTTTGAATAAGATAGTTTTATATGTATGAATCGAATGATGTTATGAACATCATTACTACCTCAATTTTAGTAGTTAAACCTACTTTAAATGAGAAAAATAGATCTATCTTCAAAGGATCCTTGGATGGCTTGAAAGTTCTTGAAGCAGAATCATGACACGAAAACAAGTTCAAGTAATATTTCTACTCGAAATAAGATTGTTATAGTTATAGAAATTGAATCAAAGTTTGAATATGAGTATTACCTTGTATTAGAAAGATATCTTACTGTAAATAAGAAAGATTTCTTGAGGTTGGATGATCACTTTACAAGATTTGAAGTAAGTTAGCAAACTTGGAAGTATTCTTGATTTTATGAAACTAGAACTTTTGGAATTTATGAAGAACACTTAGAACTTGAAGATAGAACTTGAGAGAGATCAATTAGATGAAGAAAATTGAAGAATTAAAGTGTTTGTAGGTGTTTTTGGTCGTTGGTGTATGGATTAGATATATAGGATATGTAATTTTGTTTTCATGTAAATAAGTCATGAATGATTACTCATATTTTTGTAATTTTATGAGATATTTCATGCTAGTTGCCAAATGATAGTTCCCACATGTGTTAGGTGACTCACATGGGCTGCTAAGAGCTGATCATTGGAGTGTATATACCAATAGTACATACATCTAAAAGCTGTGTATTGTACGAGTACGAATACGGGTGCATACGAGTAGAATTGTTGATGAAACTGAACGAGGATGTAATTGTAAGCATTTTTGTTAAGTAGAAGTATTTTGATAAGTGTCTTGAATTCTTTCAAAAGTGTATGAATACATATTAAAACACTACATGTATATACATTTTAACTGAGTCGTTAAGTCATCGTTAGTCGTTACATGTAAATGTTGTTTTGAAACCTTTAGGTTAACGATCTTGTTGAATGTTTTTAACCCATTGTTTATTATAAAAAATGAGATGTTAAATTGTTATATTATCATGAAATTATGATATATAATATATCTTAGTATGATATATATACAGTTAAATGTCGTTACAACGATAATCGTTACATATATGTCTCGTTTCGAAATTATTAAGTTAGTAGTCTTATTTTTACATATGTATTTCATTGTTAATACACTTAATAATATATTTACTTATTTTTTAACATAATTAACCAAGTGAATTAATATCTTAATATGATTCATATGTACCTAGTAAGACGTTGTTATAACGATAATCGTTATATATATCGTTTTCGAGTTTCTTAAATTAATAGTCTCATTTTTATGTATATAACTCATTATTAAAATACCTAATGAGATACATACTTATAATAAAATCATGTTAACTATATATATAACCATATATATGTCATCGTATAGTTTTTACAAGTTTTAACGTTCGTGAATCACCGGTCAACTTGGGTGGTCAATTGTCTATATGAAACCTATTTCAATTAATCAAGTCTTAACAAGTTTGATTGCTTAACATGTTGGAAACACTTAATCATGTAAATAAAAATTTCATTTAATATATATATAAACATGGAAAAGTTCGGGTCACTACAGTACCTACCCGTTAACTAAATTTCGTCCCGAAATTTTAAGCAGTTGGAGGTGTTGATGTATCTTCTGGAAATAAATGCGGGTATTTCTTCTTCATTTGATCTTCACGCTCCCAGGTGAACTCGGGTCCTCTACGAGCATTCCATCGAACCTTAACAATCGGTATCTTGTTTTGTTTAAGTCTCTTAACCTCACGATCCATTATTTCGACGGGTTCTTCAATGAATTAAAGTTTTTCATTGATTTGGATATCGTCCAACGGAATAGTGAGATCTTCTTTAGCAAAACATTTCTTCAAATTTGAGACGTGGAAAGTGTTATGTACAACCGCGAGTTGTTGAGGTAGCTCCAGTTGGTAAACTACTGGTCCGACACGATCTATAATCTTGAATGGTCCAATGTACCTTGGATTTAGTTTCCCCCGTTTACCAAATCGAACAACGCCTTTCCAAGGTGAAACCTTAAGCATGACCATTTCTCCAATTTCAAACTCTATATCTTTTCTTTTACTGTCCGCGTAGCTCTTTTGTCGACTCTGGGCGGTTTTCAATCTTTGTTGAATTTGGATGATTTTCTCGGTAGTTTCTTGTATTATCTCCGGACCCGTAATCTGTCTATCCCCCACTTCACTCCAACAAATCGAAGACCTGCACTTTCTACCATAAAGTGCTTCAAACGGCGCCATCTCAATGCTTGAATGGTAGCTGTTGTTGTAGGAAAATTCTGCTAACGGGAGATGTCGATCCCAACTGTTTCCGAAATCAATAACACAAGCTCGTAGCATGTCTTCAAGCGTTTGTATCATCCTTTCGCTCTGCCCATCAGTTTGTGGATGATAGGCAGTACTCATGTCTAGACAAGTTTCCAATGCTTGCTGTAATGTCTGCCAGAATCTTGAAATAAATCTGTCATCCCTATCAGAGATAATAGAGATTGGTATTCCATGTCTGGAGACGACTTCCTTCAAATACAGTCGTGCTAACTTCTCCATCTTGTCATCTTCTCTTATTGGCAGGAAGTGTGCTGACTTGGTGAGACGATCAACTATTACCCAAATAGTATCATAACCACTTGCAGTCCTTGGCAATTTAGTAATGAAATCCATGGTAATGTTTTCCCATTTCCATTCCGGGATTTCAGGTTGTTGTAGTAGACCTGATGGTTTCTGATGTTCAGCTTTGACGTTAGAACATGTCAAACATTCTCCTACATATTTAGCAATATCAGCTTTCATACCTGGCCAACAAAAATGCTTCTTAAGATCCTTGTACATCTTCCCCGTTCTAGGATGTATTGAGTATCTGGTTTTATGAGCTTCTCTAAGTACCATTTCTCTCATATCTCCAAATTTTGGTACTCAAATTCTTTCAGCCCTATACCGGGTTCCGTCTTCCCGAATATTAAGATGCTTCTCCGATCCTTTGGGTATTTCATCCTTTAAATTTCCCTCTTTTAAAACTCCTTGTTGCGCCTCATTTATTTGAGTAGTAAGGTTAGTGTGAATCATTATATTCATAGATTTTACTCGAATGGGTTCTCTGTCCTTTCTGCTCAAGGCGTCGGCTACCACATTTGCCTTCCCCGGTTGGTAAAGAATCTCAAAGTCGTAATCATTCAACAATTCAATCCACCTACGTTGCCGCATATTCAGTTGTTCTGATTAAATATGTGTTGAAGACTTTTGTGGTCGGTATATATAATACTTTTGACCCCATATAAGTAGTGCCTCCAAGTATTTAATGCAAAAACAACCGCGCCTAATTCCAAATCATGCGTCGTATAATTTTGCTCGTGAATCTTCAATTGTCTAGACGCATAAGCAATCACCTTCGTTCGTTGCATTAATACACAACCGAGACCTTGCTTTGATGCGTCACAATAAATCACAAAATCATCATTCCCTTCAGGCAATGACAATATAGGTGTCGTAGTTAGCTTTTTCTTCAATAATTGAAACGCCTCCTCTTGTTCATCCTTCCATTCAAATTTCTTCCCTTTATGCGTTAATGCAGTCAAGGGTTTTGCTATTTTGGAGAAATCTTGGATGAATCTTCTGTAGTAACCAGCCAATCCTAAAAATTGATGTATATGCTTCGGAGTTTTTGGGGTTTCCCACTTTTCAACGGTTTCGATCTTTGTCGGGTCCACCTGGATACCTTCTTTATTCACTATGTGACCGAGGAATTGAACTTCTTCCAACCAAAATGCACACTTTGAAAACTTAGTGTACAGTTTTTCTTTCCTCAATACTTCTAGCACTTTTCTCAAATGTTCTTCGTGCTCTTGATCATTCTTTGAGTAAATAAGTATGTCATCGATGAAAACAATGACAAACTTGTCAAGATATGGCCCACACACTCGGTTCATAAGGTCCATGAACACAGCTGGTGTGTTAGTCAATCCAAACGGCATAACCATAAACTCGTAATGACCATAACGCGTCCTAAAAGCAGTTTTTGGAATATCATCCTCCTTTACTCGCATTTAATGATATCCAGAACGTAAATCGATCTTCGAATAAACCGACGAGCCTTGTAGTTGATCAAATAAGTCATCAATTCTCGGCAGTGGATAACGGTTTTTGATGGTAAGTTTGTTCAACTCTCTGTAGTCAATACACAACCTAAATGTACCATCCTTCTTCTTGACAAACAAAACAGGAGCTCCCCATGGTAATGTGCTTGGTCAAATGAAACCACGTTCTAATAGTTCTTGCAGTTGGCTTTGCAGTTCTTTCATCTCGCTGGGTGCAAGTCTATAAGGAGCACGAGCTATTAGTGCAGCTCCTGGTACAAGATCTATTTGAAATTCAAAAAATCGATGTGGAGGTAGTCCCGGTAATTCTTTCGGAAATACATCGGGAAATTCTTTTGCGACGAGAACATCATTGATGCTCTTTTCTTCAGTTTGTACTTTCTCGACGTGTGCTAGAACAGCATAGCAACCTTTTCTTATTAGTTTTTGTGCCTTCAAATTACTAATAAGATGTAGCTTCATGTTGCCCTTTTCTCTGTACACCATTAAGGGTTCTCCTTCTTCTCGTACAATGTGAATTGCATTTTTATAACATACGATCTCTGCTTTCACCTTCTTCAGCCAGTCCATGCCAACTATTACATCAAAACTCCCTAACTCTACTGGTATCAAATCAATCTTAAATATTTCGCTACCCAGTTTAATTTCTCGATTCCAGCATATATTATCTGCTGAAATTAATTTACCGTTTGCTAATTCGAGTAAAAATTTACTATCCAACGGCGTCAATGGACAACTTAATTTAGCACAAAAATCTCTACTCATATAGCTTCTATCCGCACCCGAATCAAATAAAACGTAAGCAGATTTATTGTCAATAAGAAACGTACCCGTAACAAGCTCCGGGTCTTCCTGTGCCTCTGCCGCATTAATATTGAA
The DNA here is from genome assembly GCF_046630445.1 of Rutidosis leptorrhynchoides. Classification (NCBI taxonomy): domain Eukaryota; kingdom Viridiplantae; phylum Streptophyta; class Magnoliopsida; order Asterales; family Asteraceae; genus Rutidosis; species Rutidosis leptorrhynchoides. The sequence continues at coordinate 88,020,802 of NC_092343.1, forward strand.
AACTCTTCCGCGGCCTTGTCCATTCGTGTTCTCCTGGTTCGGGAAATTTCTAATAATGTGGCCTGATTTTCCACATTTATAACAAACTACATTGGCATAACTTGCTCCGACACTACTTGCTCCGCCATTACTCATTCCGACACCATTTGTTCCTTTCGTTCTATTAACCCCTGGTCCGTAGACCTCACACTTCGCCGCGCAATGACCATTTCTTTTACACTTGTTGCAAAATTTGGTACAGAACCCCGAGTGATACTTTTCACACCTTTGGCATAGCTGCTTCTGATTGTTGTTGTTGTTGCGGTTGTTATTGTTGTTGGGATGATTGTTGTAGTTGCTGTTATTGTTGTTGTTGTTGTTATTGTTGGGCTGTTTGTTGTAGTTGCGATTGATGTTGCGATTGTTGGGATAATTGTTGCGATTATTATTGTAATTGCTGTTGTTGTTGTATTGGTGATTCTTATCACCGTTTTCCTCCCACTTTCTTTTGACTTGCTTCACATTGGCCTCTTCAGCCGTCTGTTCTTTAATTCTTTCCTCAATCTGGTTCACTAGTTTGTGAGCCATTCTACATGCCTGTTGTATGGAGGCGGGCTCGTGTAAACTTATATATTCTTGGATTCTTTCCGGTAATCCTTTCACAAATGCGTCGATCTTCTCCTCCTCATCTTCGAACGCTCCCGGACACAATAGGCATAATTCTGTGAATCGTCTTTCGTACGTGGTAATATCAAATCCTTAGGTTCGTAACCCTCTAAGTTCTGTCTTGAGCTTATTGACCTCGGTTCTGGGATGGTACTTCTCGTTCATCAAGTGCTTGAATGCTGACCACGGTAGTGCGTATGCATCATCTTGTCCCACTTGCTCTAGATAGGTATTCCACCATGTTAACGCAGAAGTTGTGAAGGTATGCGTAGCGTACTTCACTTTGTCCTCTTCAGTACACTTACTTATGGCAAACACCGATTCGACCTTCTCGGTCCACCGTTTCAATTCGATCGGTCCTTCGGTTCCATCAAATTCCAAAGGTTTGCAGGCAGTGAATTCTTTGTAGGTGCATCCTACACGATTTCCTGTACTGCTAGATCCAAGGTTATTGTTGGTATGTAGCGCAGCCTGTACTACGGCTATGTTTGAAGCTATAAAAGTACGGAATTCCTCTTCATTCATATTCACGGTGTGTCGAGTAGTCGGTGCCATTTCCTTCAAAATAGTCAAATGGAACAAGTTAATCATACAGAATATTAAGAGTAGTTAATAGTATTTCGTAGCATAATATGAACTCATTTATAAAAGCTTTTTCTTCATATTAGCGTTTTATAAGTTTAAGTTCGGGTAGTACCTACCCGTTAAGTTCATACTTAGTAGCTAATATACAATTCAACTACTTCAATTCTATATGAAAAACTGATTATAATAATATTTCGCGTTCAAACTTTTATACAATATTTTACAAACTTACAATACCGCTTATTTTACATAAAGCATGAAATATAGCACACAATAACTTTGATACAAGATAGTTGTCAAGATAATTCTAGCTAGTACACAAGTCGTTCAGCAAAGGCAATAAAGACACGTAATTCATACGTCCAGAAACAAGTCATGCATTCTGGTTTTACTAGGACTACTTTCCATCCTTGGTCTTGTGGAACATAACCGTTATGGCCGTTGATAAGACAGCGTGTTGTAACGTCGTCAAAGGGACGAGGGTTATGTAATGACCAACAATCTCGTAATAACCTAAAAACCTCATTTCTTACACCAATTACCGACTCCGTCACTTGTGGGAACGTTTTGTTTAATAGTTGTAGCCCGATGTTCTTTTTCTCACTTTGGTGAGAAGCGAACATTACTAACCCGTAAGCATAGCATGCTTCTTTATGTTGCATGTTAGCCGCTTTTTCTAAATCATGAAATCCTATATTCGGATACATTGAGTCAAAATAATTTCTTAATCCGTTACGTAAAATAGCATTTGGGTTCCCCGCAATATATGTGTCAAAGTAAACACATCGTAACTTATGGGTTTCCCAATGTGATATCCCCCATCTTTCAAACGAAAGTCTCTTATAAACCAAGACATTCTTGGAACGTTCTTCGAATGTCTTACAAACTGATTTCGCCGTAAATAGTTGTGCCGAAGAATTCTGACCGACTCTAGACAAGATTTCATCAATCATGTCTCCGGGTAGGTCTCTTAAAATATTGGGTTGTCTATCCATTTTGTGTTTTTATACTGTAAAATAGACAAGAGTTAGATTCATAAAAAAAAATACTTATTAATACAAGCAATTTTTACATATATCATAAAGCATAAGCACACTATATTACATATATTACACCACACGAATACAACTATCTTATTCTGACTCGCTCGTTTCTTCTTCTTCGGTTTTGGTTCGTTTTGCCAAGTTTCTAAGGATATATGATGTTCCCTTAATACGAGCTGTCGTTTTTCACAACGGTTTAGAAAAACCTGGTGGTTTAGAGGTTCCCGGGTCATTGTTACAACTTAAGGGCTTCGGGGGTTGACGATACATATAAAGTTCATCGGGGTTGGAATTAGATTTCTCTATTTGTATGCCCTTTCCCTTATTATATTCTTTTGCCTTTTTAAATTCAATTGGGGTAATTTCTATAACGTCATCGGAATTCTCGTCGGAATCCGATTCATCGGAGAATTGGTAATCCTCCCAATATTTTGCTTCCTTGGCAGAAACACCATTGACCATAATTAACCTTGGTTGGTTGGTTGAGGACTTTCTTTTACTTAACCGTTTTATTATTTTCCCCACCGGTTCTATTTCCTCCTCCGGTTCCTCCTCTTCCGGTTCTGATTCTTCTTCCGGTTCTGATTCTTCTTCCGGTTCTTCTTCGGGAACTTGTGAATCAGTCCAATATATATTCGACTCTTCGTTATTATTAGGTGAGTCAATGGGATTTGTGCTAGAGGTAGACATCTATCACACAATATCAAACATGTTAAGAGATTAATATATCACATAATATATACATGTTAATAATATATAGTTTCCAACAAAAATGTTAAGCAATCATTTTTAAAGAAAACACGGTCGAAGTCCAGACTCACTAATGCATCCTAACAAACTCGATAAGACACACTAATGCAAATTTTCTGGTTCTCTAAGACCAACGCTCGGATACCAACTGAAATGTCCCGTTCTTATTGATTAAAAACGTTCCATATTAATTGATTTCGTTGCGAGGTTTTGACCTCTATATGAGACGTTTTTCAAAGACTACATTCATTTTTAACACAAACCATAACCTTTATTTCATAAATAAAGGTTTAAAAAGCTTTCCGTAGATTATCAAATAATGATAATCTAAAATATCCTGTTTACACACGACCATTACATAATGGTTTACAATACAAATATGTTACATCGAAATCAGTTTCTTGAATGCAGTTTTTACACAATATCATACAAACATGGACTCCAAATCTTGTCCTTATTTTAGTATGCAACAGCGGAAGCTCTTAGTATTCACCTGAGAATAAACATGCTTTAAACGTCAACAAAAATGTTGGTGAGTTATAGGTTTAACCTATATATATCAAATCGTAACAAGAGACCACAAGATTTCATATTTCAATACATATCCCATACATAGAGATAAAAATTATTCATATGATGAACACCTGGTAACCGACATTAACAAGATGCATATATAAGAATATCCCCATCATTCCGGGACACCCTTCGGATATGATATAAATTTCGAAGTACTAAAGCATCCGGTACTTTGGATGGGGTTTGTTAGGCCCAATAGATCTATCTTTAGGATTCGCGTCAATTAGGGTGTCTGTTCCCTAATTCTTATATTACCAGACTTAATAAAAAGGGGCATATTCGATTTCGATAATTCAACCATAGAATTTAGTTTCACGTACTTGTGTCTATTTTGTAAATCATTTATAAAACCTGCATGTATTCTCATCTCGAAAATATTAGATTTTAAAAGTGGGACTATAACTCACTTTCACAGATTTTTACTTCGTCAGGAAGTAAAACTTGGACACTGGTTGATTCACGAACCTATAAAAATATATACATATATATCAAAGTATGTTCAAAATATATTTACAAAACTTTTTATATATTTGGATGTTTTAAGTTTATTAAGTCAGCTGTCCTCGTTAGTAACCTACAACTAGTTGTCCACAGTTAGATGTACAGAAATAAATCGATAAATATTATCTTGAATCAATCCACGACCCAGTGTATACGTATCTCGGTATTGATCACAACTCAAACTATATATATTTTGGAATCAACCTCAACCCTGTATAGCTAACTCCAACATTCACATATAGAGTGTCTATGGTTGTTCCGAAATATATATAGATGTGTCGACATGATAGGTCGAAACATTGTATACGTGTCTATGGTATCTCAAGATTACATAATATACAATACAAGTTGATTAAGTTATGGTTGGAATAGATTTGTTACCAATTTTCACGTAGCTAAAATGAGAAAAATTATCCAATCTTGTTTTACCCATAACTTCTTCATTTTAAATCCGTTTTGAGTGAATCAAATTGCTATGGTTTCATATTGAACTCTATTTTATGAATCTAAACAGAAAAAGTATAGGGTTATAGTCGGAAAAATAAGTTACAAGTCATTTTTGTAAAGGTAGTCATTTCAGTCGAAAGAACGACGTCTAGATGACCATTTTAGAAAACATACTTCCACTTTGAGTTTAACCATAATTTTTGGATATAGTTTCATGTTCATAATAAAAATCATTTTCCCAGAATAACAACTTTTAAATCAAAGTTTATCATAGTTTTTAATTAACTAACCCAAAACAGTCCGCGGTGTTACTACGACGGCGTAAATCCGATTTTACGGTGTTTTTCGTGTTTCCAGGTTTTAAATCATTAAGTTAGCATATCATATAGATATAGAAAATGTGTTTAGTTGATTTTAAAAGTCAAGTTAGAAGGATTAACTTTTATTTGCGAACAAGTTTAGAATTAACTAAACTATGTTCTAGTGATTACAAGTTTAAACCTTCGAATAAGATAGCTTTATATGTATGAATCGAATGATGTTATGAACATCATTACTACCTCAAGTTCCTTGGATAAACCTACTGGAAATGAGAAAAATAGATCTAGCTTCAAAGGATCCTTGGATGGCTTAAAAGTTCTTGAAGCAGAATCATGACACGAAAACAATTTCAAGTAAGATTTCCACTCGAAATAAGATTGTTATAGTTATAGAAATTGAATTAAAGTTTGAATATGATTATTACCTTGTATTAAAAAGATAACCTACTGTAAGTAACAAAGGTTTCTTGATCTTGGATGATTACTTGGAATGGATTTAGAAAACTTGGAAGTAAACTTGCAATCTTGGAAGTATTCTTGATTTTATGAAACTAGAACTTTTGGAATTTATGAAGAACACTTAGAACTTGAAGATAGAACTTGAGAGAGATAAATTAGATGAAGAAAATTGAAGAATGAAAGTGTTTGTAGGTGTTTTTGGTCGTTGGTGTATGGATTAGATATAAAGGATATGTAATTTTGTTTTCATGTAAATAAGTCATGAATGATTACTCATATTTTTGTAATTTTATGAGATATTTCATGCTAGTTGCCAAATGATGGTTCCCACATGTGTTAGGTGACTCACATGGGCTGCTAAGAGCTGATCATTGGAATGTATATACTAATAGTACATACATCTAAAAGCTGTGTATTGTACGAGTACGAATACGGGTGCATACGAGTAGAATTGTTGATGAAACTGAACGAGGATGTAATTGTAAGCATTTTTGTTAAGTAGAAGTATTTTGATAAGTGTCTTGAAGTCTTTCAAAAGTGTATGAATACATATTAAAACACTACATGTATATACATTTTAACTGAGTCGTTAAGTCATCGTTAGTCGTTACATGTAAATGTTGTTTTGAAACCTTTAGGTTAACGATCTTGTTGAATGTTGTTAACCCATTGTTTATTATAACAAATGAGATATTAAATTGTTATATTATCATGATATTATGATAAATAATATATCTTAGTATGATATATATACAGTTAAATGTCGTTACAACGATAATCGTTACATATATGTCTCGTTTCGAAATCATTAAGTTAGTAGTCTTATTTTTACATATATATTTCATTGTTAATACACTTAATAATATATTTACTTATAATTTAACATAATTAACCAAGTGTATCAATATCTTAATATGATTCATATGTACCTAGTAAGACATTGTTATAACGATAATCGTTATATATATCGTTTTCGAGTTTCTTAAATTAATAGTCTCATTTTTATGTATATAACTCATTGTTAAAATACCTAATGAGATACATACTTATAATAAAATCATGTTAACTATATATATAACCATATATATGGCATCGTATAGTTTTTACAAGTTTTAACGTTCGTGAATCACCGGTCAACTTGGGTGGTCAATTGTCTATATGAAACCTATTTCAATTAATCAAGTCTTAACAAGTTTGATTGCTTAACATGTTGAAAACACTTAATCATGTAAATAACAATTTCATTTAATATATATATAAACAAGGAAAAGTTCGGGTCACTACATATTAATTTTAAATAGTTATTAAAAAATCTAAAAGTTATAAGGCTTGTGGTAATTAGAAGTTACAAAAATTATGAAAGGATCATGCAATTAGTTGTCTTAGTTGTCGTTTTACAATAATAAAACGATCAAAAATTTGGTTGTCGTAGTATATAAGAGAAATAAAGGGGTTTTGTAACGATTTTGAAAAAGGTGTGAAAAGGAGAATCGCATCTATCTCGTGTGTCGATCTACAACGACTTCCAATCATATTTCTTTTTTGAAAAACGAGTATTTAGAATCACTGACGGGGGCTTCCAATCATAATTTTACTAAAGCCAATGTCAAATGCATCACCATTTGTTGTCGATATATCGTCAAAAACGTGGGATTTCGAATTTCGGTTACGAATTCAAAGGGAACAAATCATGGTTTACGGTTTGTGAAATACTCGATAGTGTATCGAACTTCGATCGCAACTATGATAAACTACATGAATTTTTTTTTCAAGGCAAGCCCCCAAAATGTAGCAAGTGGGGATTGAACCTGAGTCTTTTTGAAACTTTTCAAGCATCTTACCACCAAGCCACCCCTTGGAGTTTGATAAACTACATGAATTATCCTTGTTAAAATAAACTTTTGAACCCGCTTATCAATTTTGGACAAATCACATAGACTCTGTAATTTTATCTTGAAAAAAATAATGACAATTGATTAGTAGCTAAATAAAGCTAAACAAGACCCCATGCCGATGAAGTTTCTTTTTGATTAATTAATTAATTATATTTATATATATATATATATATATATATATATATATATATATATATATATATATATATATATATATATATATATATATATATATATATATAGGGGTAGGATCAAGATGGAAGTAACCATTAGGGAGGAAGCGGGGGGAAGCAAAAACTTTTTTTTTTCGTTTTTTGAAAAAACTTTGTTCACGAACATTATAGATGAGATGAAAATATGAACATTTAGTAGAGACACTTTGTGATAAATGTTTTTATTTTGGCGGGAAAACGCTCGTAGAAGTAATATATAACAATATCGTGTTTTTCGAGCATATGTTGAGGTTTTAGCTATTGGGGTTTAGATATTAGGGTTTAGATATTAGGGTTTATAGGGTTTAGATATTAGGGTTTAGAAATTTAGGGTTTAGGGTTTAGATTTAGGGTTTAGATTTAGGATTTAGATTGATTTTTTAACACGAACGGTTTAGAGTTTAGGGTTTAGGGTTTGGTGTTTTGGATTTATGGAATAAACCCAAAACACTAAACCCTAAACCCTAAACTCTAAATCGGGCTAAATTTTACTTCACAAAACATGAAAAAAAGACGTTCATATTTTTCACGAACAATATTATCTTGAATGTTATTTTTGTCGATCGTTTTCCCGCCTAAATAATGACATTCATCACGAAGTGTCTCTTCTAAATGTTCATATTTTCGTGTGATCTTGATGCCGGAAAAAAAAATTCCCAAAAAAACGAATTTTTTTTTTTTTGCTTCCCCCGATTGGTTACTTCCCCATTGATCCTGCCCATATATATATATATATATATATATATATATATATATATATATATATATATATATATATATATATATAGTAAAGGAATCAAATGATAACTTTTTGACTCTGAGAATCCTGAGAACTCCCAAATACACCAAAATACATTAAAATTCGAAAAAAAGGCGGGCGAACAAAAAAGGTGAAATTCGAAAAAAAATTGTGAAAGTCGAACAAAAATAAAATTGAGAGCGAACAAAAAAGCGAAATTCGAACAAAAATGGTGAAATTCCAACAATTTTGTGTTCTACATTTTTCAAATTCGAACAAAATTTTGTAAAACATGTGAAATTCGAACAAAAAATTTGAAATTCGAATAATTTTGTGTTCTACATTTTGGTAATTCAAACAAAAAAAATTTTTTGATCGCCCGTGTTTTTTTTTTGCTCGAATTCCTTGTATTTTGCTCGCCCGCCACTTTTTTTGCCCGAATTTCAGTGTATTTTGGAGTTCCTAGAAATCTCACACTAAAAAAGTTCTCTGTGGATCTCCTCCCTATATATATATATATATATATATATATATATATATATATATATATATATATATATATATATATATATATATATATATATATATATATATATATATATTAATTTTTAAATTTTTTTGACACAATATATTTTTTCGAAAAAATTCCAAAGTACATCATTCATCTGTACACAAGTTATGCTGACTATTCCTAAATTATTTTTTATTATCGTTACCGATTACGTGAGATTACGATTCCGTTACCAGAGTCCGAACAATTCCTTACACAAACATGTTTGGACTCAGGTTTGTTCGACCGCATGACTGAGAAAAAAAGTTACAACACAGTGTAAGGAATCTGTACGAACCCGCACAAATATATGTGCGGAATTGAAGCAAGACAAAGTTCTATTCGGGTTTGTGCGGCTTCAAGGTCCGCACATATTTTTGTGCAAGTTCATGCAGACTTCATACACAGCGTAGTAACTTTTTTCACGGTCGTGCATCCGAACAAACATGACTTCGAACACGTGTGTGTGGGTATGTTCGGACATAGGTAACGAAATCGTAATCTCACTTACTCGCATTAGCAAATCTAGGATAAGAATTAAAGGATCATGATTTTTTTTACCAAAGCTAAATATATTTTTTGGATACTTTAATGGTTGTTTATCTCCAAAAAAAAACCAATAATCTTATAATTAAATGAGGTCCTAATGTTAAATGTTGTGGTTTTTTACACAATTTGAAGTATATTTTGTGAAAAATTTATAAAGTAGTGGTGTCAAAGGACACCACGGATTATAAAGTGAAGTCGCCACTGTTTATTCGGTAACGTTCTAAAAAAACAAATTAGGAAGAGTCCGCATATTCTTTGGCGAATGGTGTATATTGATAGAATAAATTTAAAAAATGTATTTTCTCCTAATATTTTTGTTTTAAAAGTGTCTATCGATCATTTTCTTTTTTATTCTAATGTCTCAAGAGACCCCAACATTTAAGCTTTTGCGACCATACACTGGGTCAAGTTCTCGTTTAGGGTATATCTTTGAGCTAACCAATATTGAAACATTTTGATACTACCTCAAAGCCCATCAAATGAATTATCGGCCCATTTAATTTATTAGTATAATCCAAATATCATATAAGGACTATTTGTGTTAGAAGATAATTAGATTATATGTATTTTGTGCTGCTCATCAATTATATTGTTGTGATTCGAAATATTTTATTTTTAGTTATTATTTTTGAATAAAATTCATGGTTGGTCCCCAACTTTATATAATCATTGTTGGTCTCAAATTTTAAACATTGTACACTAATTGTCCCACAATTAACTGATCGTTAATCCCCACTAGTTAAGTGAAACGCATGATGGGCATTATGGTCTCTTTACCCTTTACACTTGTTAGCATTTCGCTGCTGACCCAAATCAAATAACCTACTTTAGATAACAAACTAAACGAATCCAATAACATTAAACACGAATAAGATGAAGATAAAAAACTATACATTTTAGATGAAGATATCTCTTCAATCCTTATTTTAACACGAATTTATGACAAAATCATTAATATTGGTACCTATTTGCATTTGAATTGATATTGATTTATTAAGAAGTTTTGCAGGTGAGTTTGAAACTGAATATATAATAAGATGAAACTACATGGGTCATGGTTCTGAACTACTGGTACAGCTTTATAGGCCATGCCCTATCTAAAACGTTTATTGGTTTAAGGTATCTCAATATTAGTTCTGCTCTAGAATCGATTATCTATCAACCAACCATAAATATACAACCATTGGTAGGGTGGCTTGTAGTGGTTCTCCCTTGCCGGTTGTTCTAAACAGATTTTCGGTACGTCGACGTCTCCTGATACGGCAGAGGTAAGTGGTGGACCTTCTTGTTGGTGGTGGCCGCCGGCTGTTGTTGGTGTAATGGTGGCTCCGAGCCGGTTCTCGGCGCTCCAAGGGTGGTACACCACCATGTTAGTGGTGATCACTGGTGGTTAGTGGCTAAGTTTAGTGGCTCACAACCTTGTTGATGGTGGCCACCTGTGGCATTGTGGTGGCCATGTTGCTGGTTACCTGGTTGTTTAGGGGAACGATTGATGGCAGCTAGCGGCTGTGTTGGTTTACCACTCTGTTGGTGGTGACCACTTACAGCGACAGGAGGAGGTCGAATACCTTTCTGATGGGGGTAATGTAATAGAAATTTCAGTGGTGTTTCACCGTTACAAATAGGGGTATAAACGGGTCAAGTCAATCTCGAGCTCAGCTTGTTAAACTTCAAAGAACTCAAGCTCGGCTCGGTTTGAGCTCAAGCTCGGCTCGGTTCGAGCTCAGCTGGAGCTCGACTCGTTAATTACGTCATATTATTTTACATTATTTTATTTTATTTAAATTTAATTTCATATTTACCGTTAGCTAATTTTATCCACTTATCGATAATCGTACTTAATATTATTATTTTAATTATTTTCTATATTATATATAGTAACTATTATTATATACTTATACTTATCTATTATATATTTATATTGTTAAAAAATAAATTTTTAACGTATATAACCAACAAACTCGTAAACTTGTTCGAGATCGATACATGAAGCTCGAGCTCGAGCTCATGTATTAAACGAGCTTCGAATAAGTTCAAGCTGTTGGGAAATTACGACCTCAATAATTCCCACCATCCAGCCTGTAACACCCTCAAACTGGGTCTAGCAGTAAATGACCTTTTTATCCTAAGTTAATATTAATTTATTTGTATTGGTGATTTTAATAATTATGTGTTTATAATTATTGGTCTATGGGATAAAGTGCGTTTTGTGACAAGAGTCACAGAACATGTTTTGTTATGTGAATTGGACCTCGTTAGGACCTCATAATGAGGTACATTGTATTTTAGATAACTGGTAAATACCCGTGTGAAATGGGGAGTGGGGTTTCCTCACAATGAAGAAACCCCAAATAGATATATACACGGTACGTTCTTTCCCTTTACTATTTTTAGACACTTAAAACCCTAAACAACTCTCTGCTCATCTAATCATAAAATCAAAGTGCCAAGATCAAAGCTTGTGATTTCGTTTATCCGATTCTAGTGTTTACAAGGATCAAAACAAGGTAAATAACTCTGAATTTGATGAATTAAATTGGGTTTTAAGTGAGTTTTGTAAAAATGAGTTTTTGATGCTTGAATCTTGTTGATATGTGTTTGTTATGCTTAATTGATGTTAGAAATAGTTTATATATTTTGATGCTTGAATCAAGTTTTGGGGGTCAAAAAATGCGAAAACAGCGAGCTGGAGCTGTTCTACAGCTCCCACACTTTTGACAGCTCAACCACACGGTTGAGCACGAGGTTGAGGGCTCAACCGTACGGTTGAGGGCTCAACCACGCGGTTGAGCACCTGTCAGCTTTTGGTAAAATTGAAAAGGATGTAACTTTCAAACCGTAACTCCGTTTTTGACAAGTAAACTATCTTTGGAATCGTATTAAGGTCTAATTTTCAATGATAACGTTTTAAGAAGCTGGATCAAAATTTATTTTGGTCAGAATAAGGGGTTTTAGAGTGTATTTCTTGTTTTGCACACATTGAGTGTCATTATTGATTGAATTTATGATGTAGGCTTATCATATAGTGAATGCATGATTGTATGTATTGGTTTAGAGTATGTATTAATGTTTGATTGTGCATTTTGGGTTAAAACCCGTCTATATAGTTGTGGCTAATGTTCTTCATCACTCGCACGAGTGAGCATTCACTCGTACGATTGAGGTAGTCAACGGTGTAATGAACTGTGCGAGTGAGTGGTGATGAGGAACTTTTGTTTTGATTGTGATGATACGTACGGCTGAGACATGAATATGGGTGGAATACGTGTTAGTTCATAGGTACTTCCGCTGTGATTTAAAAAAAAGTACGGTGTTACAACTTGGTATCAGAGCATAGGTTTGGCCGCATGTACATTGTGATGAATGTCATGTTCCCAAATCTAGTTTGGATTTGTGTCAAACATACTAGTGGGGGAAGGGAAAGTGAATATGGGTGGAATACGTGTTAGTTCATAGGTACTAACCGATTATCCACTAAGGTTTTGTGAGATGTTGTGATAAGACAGGTATGGCTGGTCAAAATCGATATGTCGATACCCCCTTGACCCCCAGACTAACAAGAGCGTCTTCAGAGGAGCTTAGTGCAGAAGATGATTTACAAAAGTATAATTTTCAGTTACAACGTCAGTTGGATGAATTGAGGGATAGAATACGAGAGTTGGAACAACAAAAGTCGCAAGCAGATAATACTATTCTTGCTCCATTCACAACTATTCCATGCACACCTCCAAAATTTGTAACTTCGCAAAGTGCGTCTGTGCCTATTAGAGGCGCATTACCACAACAATTGCAACCACAATCTCAAATTCCACTCCAGTCTAATTATTCCAATCTAGCGCAGACGTTGTATCCATATCAGATCTTTCAACAATCTTCAATTGAAACCAAGAACAAGTGTACATATAAAGAGTTCTTAAATTGTAATCCTCCTACATATTCGGGCAGTGCTAACCTGAATGACACATTAAATTGGTTGAGAGAAGTGGACCGGGCATTTGAAGCGTGTCAATGTGAACCAGAACTCAGAGTTACTTTTGCTTGTCGGTTATTGAAAAATAAAGCTATGGTATGGTGGGATTCTGTCATTTCCCATGTAACAAAGGAACAGTTTGGTCAAATCACTTGGGAGCAATTTTATGAAAAAGTGTGCGAACAGTATTGTACTCCATACAAGATAGGAAAGTTAAGGAGGGAGTTTATGGAATTGAAAATGACCGAACAAATGTCCGTGGACGATGCGATTGATCAATATACTGACAAACTAAGGTTTGCGCATCAATGGGTTCCGGATGAACGATCTAAAATTGTTCATTTTGTGGAAATGTTATTGCCAGAATATCGAACTTTGGCAAGAACTGCCACCACTTTATCTCAAGCTTTTGGTATGGAAAAAATGGTTGAGGGTGATATTAAAGCTGCAATTAACCGTTGAAAAGAGAATGTAAGCCTTTAGCAGCAAAGTCAAACAATAAGTCAATCTAGTTCCAAGTCAAAGAAGTCTTTTTGGAATAAGATGAAAAGAAATCAGACTCATGGTGTATAAGTCAAAATTTAAAAAGTGGTGTGTTCATTGTAGAGCAATTCACAATGGAGATTGTTCTGAAAGAACGCGTCGATGTTACCGATGTGGTTTAATAGGACATGATGTCCAGTCTTGTTCATTTAAGGATAATATATGTTGGAATTGTCAGAATGAAGGTCATCGATCTGATCAGTGTCCATCTGTGAGAAAGTCATATTCTGAATTAAGGTCTGGGGCAAGATCAGGATCAACCGGGGGTTCGACGGGAGGATCATCAGTTTCAGTGATGGGGCAGAAGAGGAAGAAATCTTCTTGAATCTAAAAGGTATGTTCTTGATTAATTGTTATATATATAAGTGTACTGTTTGATTGTGAACAACTACTTGACTGTGCTTGTAGTAAGTGGGGATTCACTGAGATTATTTATGATACAATTAATTCCTCCTTAAGGGCCGAAGTAATCAAAGGTTTAGTAGTTCCAACCACAATGATTGTGATTGGAAGTACTTTTGGTGATTTAGGGAACTTAGTCCCTATAACATGTCTGTGTGATATTTATAGATTATTTCTCAGACTTTTTGTAACGTGTTTGCTCTGCTACATGATTATGTGCATGTGAAGTGATTGCTTCTCGCTCTAAAGTAAAAGTAGTCGGTGGTTTGATGACTCATGTTACATCAGTTATGTCTGGAGATACCATTGACATTATTAGGATTTTATTCCCTTTTGATTGGTTGCCATGCCTTAGGTGATTGCTATGTTCTCTAAGACTGGTTAAATATGATGCACTAGTTATGCTTTCCATGATTCTTGTGATTTGTTGGTTATGTACTACATGTGACTTTTGGCTATATTCCAGGTAAAGTGGTTACCCTATTTTGAATGACTTGTCTATTATGCAACTCTTGCTATAACGTTATGTATGACCTGATAATACTGCATAGGGCTTATGTGATTTGTACTCATACCTCGGACTGACGGGGCACGCATAGTGGCGCGTAAAGATTGGAACAGGGTAGTAGTCCCATTGTATATAGATAAAGGACTTAAACCCTGTATATAGTCCCAAGGTGTATGTGATTTGTACATTATGTAGGATGCTGGCCCTACTGTATTGCTTACAATACATGCTTAGATTAAAATGCGTGAGACAGTAGTGAAGCCTTAAGGAATTGTTTTTCTTTCCTTAGACTTGCGTGAATTGTGGCAACCTTTAGAAAGAAATTATGGGTAGTGTTCCCGGGGTGGTCTTTTAAAAGGATAGGGAAACCCGTGACCTGAGTGGTGATTGATACCGAGTGTGTATTATTACTGGAAGACAGAGCTAAATGTTGGACAGTGTTTAGAATTGAGACTAGTGTATCATCAAGTTAGCATGGCATGACTTGATAAATTCCTATGCTTGGATGGTCGTGTGATATGTTGTAAATGATGACTAGATTGGATTTAGTTAGAAATCCATGTGTGAAGAATTCGTGATGAGTATATGACTAATGAGACTAATTGGCTAGTGATCAAGTAAAATTTTCTATTACCAATGCTTAACTGGAAATTGAGTACTATGAACAATGTGTGAACCATATAGGATTTTCCTTATCGAGTGACTCAGAACGACGATATGATTTAGAAGAATATACAATCGTCTGGCCAATGAAAGTATATTGTGGTAAATCATACAGAAATTCTGAGAACCTGAAGGAAATATAGAAGACTCGAACTGTGCATGGACAGTGGATTGACTGTTGAACAATGAATTATATTAGCATGAAATGACTAACCTGAATAATTTTGGTAGATTAAAGACATATTTTGTGAACATATGTACAAATTTTAGTGGAATAAATGAAATTCAATTGCATTTGCTTGGAAATTTGAGAAAATTTAACGGGGTAAAGAGTTAAACCTGATGACAATTTGGTGAATTTGATGGTAAAAGTGGTATACAGACAGAATTTCAAACTTAACTCATGAGTTGACCGTGGCAATTTATGGGCACTAGTAGTTAGTAGAACGACATTTGGAGTGAATGTCATTGTTTTGGACGATGATTGGTTGTAAAAATTGACTATCCTTTGCATTTTGACAGGAACGATGATAAGTTTAGAATGACAAAGGGGTTGGATTTTAGTATTGACCTTAGTAAGTGAGTATGTGTACTCTGTCGATTCAAGGTTCACCGATAATGATGACCGATTAAGTAAGTTAGAATAACTGGGTATGACCGTTTGGACTTGAATATGAATTAGAAATTAGAGGTTGTGATGAACCTGTGACTTTTGCAATAGTGATTGACCAGATTCCGAGGACGGAATCTTCTTAAGTGGGGTAGATTTTTAACACCCTCAAACTGGGTCTAGTAGTAAATGACCTTTTTATCTTAAGTTAATATTAATTTATTAGTATTGGTGATTATAATAATTATGTGTTTATAATTATTGGTGCATGGGATAAAGTGCGTTTTGTGACAAGGGTCACAGAACATGTTTTGTTATGTGAATTGGACCACGTTAGGACCTCATAATGATGTACATTGAATTTTAGATAACTGGTAAATACCCGTGTGAAATGGGGAGTGGGGTTTCCTCACAATGAAGAAACCCCAAATAGATATATACACTGTACGTTCTTTCCCTTTACTATTTTTAGACGCTTAAAACCCTAAATAACTCTCTGCTCATCTAATCATAAAATTAAAGTGCCAAGATCAAAGCTTGTGATTTCGTTTATCTGATTCTAGTGTTTACGAGGATCAAAACAAGGTAAACAACTCCGAATTTGATGAATTAAATTGGGTTTTAAGTGGGTTTTGTAAAAATGAGTTTTTGATGCTTGAATCTTGTTGATATGTGTTTGTTACGCTTAATTGATGTTAGAAATAGTTTGTATATGTGTTATGTGGTATTCTTGATGCATTAGATTGACCAAAACAAGCAAAAATTGAGTTTTAGGGGTCAAAAAACGCGAAAACAGCGAGCTGGAACTGTTCTACACCTCCCACACTTTTGACAGCTCAACCACGCAGTTGAGAACGCATTTGAGGGCTCAACTACACGGTTGAGGGCTCAACCGTTCAGTTGAGGGCTCAACCACGCGGTTGAGCACCTGTCAGCTTTTGGTAAAATTGAAAAGGGTGTAACTTTCAAAACGTATCTTCGTTTTTGACAAGTAAACTATCGTTGGAATTGTCTTGAGGTTTAATTTTAAATGATAAGGTTTTAAGAAGCTGGATCAAACTTTATTTTAGTCAAAATAAGGGGTTTTAGAGTGTAACGACCCGCACTTTTTCGATCATACTATACTTATAAGATTAATATTTACATAAATTAAACCTTGCCAACATGATAAACAATCCAAATTGTCGAGATTTATATTTCCGAAAAGAGTTTTACACAACGTTTGACCGTCTAGTTTGACCGATGATATCACAAACTATACAATATATAATAATTATACGTTTGTGTATATATATGTATATATACATATTTAACATGATTAAAGAATGTTTTAATACCTCATTTTATATTAATAACAACAAGTTATATGTGTATTTTGAAACTACTAACTTAAGTTTTCAAAACGATAACTATACGTAACGTTATTTGACATAAATACTTAAGACATATAATGTTTATACATATATTGTATAAGTAATGTATTTAATCACTTTTAAAGACTTAAATACATAAAACCATATAAGTGTATTCACAAAAGATAGTTATATTTGAATCCTCATTCCATTTTTCACAAAATTTCTATACGTATACCTAGAGTATTTATACTCGTATCATACCTAGCTTCTATACATATTTACTAATAGTAAATACACATCAAATCACCACCAAACCTACTCTTGTTACTGCCCTTAGAGCTAGGTAATTGAACTTGGAAGCAATTAAGACTAGATACATAAAATGATAGCTTGAATTTTGTCTTGATACCCCCCCATGGCCACGTTTTTTTTTCTATATATGTATCATCATTCTCTTTCATTTTAACTCCAAATTTCTTAAGATAAACACACACTCTCTCTTCACTCTTAACCTCCATAATCATTCAGCAACTTACCTTGAAGATCTAGCTTCAAAAACCATACTAAAACACCATAAGAAAACCATACAAAAACACTTCAAGAAAACCTTCCAAGAACACCAACTTACTTCCAATCTTTCATCCACCTCTAGCACCCTTTTGATTCTAGCTTCTTACTTCTCTTTTACAGCAAACTTATCCAAGGAACTTGAGGTAGAATCTATGTTCATAACCTTATTCGATTCATATATATATAGCTATCTTATTTTGTGGTACAAAAGTTTAACAACAAGAACATAGTTTGAATGTTTTCAAACTTGTTTGCAAACTAAATAGATCCTTCTAACTTAACTTTTAAAATACTTCAAGACATGTAATATAACTTATTTATATGTTAATTTAACAAGGTAAAACTTGGTTTTTCAAAGTATAAGTATTTTTGGAAAAATGGTCATTAAATGATTTTGTTGTAACAAAAATGTTTAACTTCATATGTTTCACTAAACTTTCACCTATGCCGTATGATTTTGAATACAAACCAAGGTATTTACAGTTCATAGTCTTAAAGAAGAACTCGATCCAAGAAGATGGCAATTTGAATCAACGAAAACGGACTTGTAACGAAGAAACTATGACCGAAACAAAATTGGCTATCCTAGACATTTTCAACTTCGGGATTCATTGGAAAAATTTACATAAAATCACATCTTTATAAGATAACATGATATTTTATATATATGTACTCATAATTCAATTTCATATGGTTCAGGATCACCCGTAAGCAACACGAGAAGATTAATCATAAGATCCCATGATTGTACGCAACACGTCATTTGACAACACCGGTACTTTATGTACGCAACACGTCATTTGACAACACCGGTACCATGGGTCAAGATTAATCTCGACCAATACATATACGATGGGGTTTTATTTATTTCGTTGGGGGTTTTATTTATTTCATTGCGGGTATATTAAACATCTAAAAATGAACCATTAAAAATTGAATTGCTAACCTCGGACAGCTAACTTCGGACTAAGGAAATATTCAAAATATTAAAAGTATAACAAGTATATATATATATATATAACGTTTGTTTTAAAATGAAAACATATTGATATATTATATATGGATAGGTTCGTGATATCAACTGGAAGACCGAGTCAAAATATATATATCATCAAGACAAGGGTGAGTATATAGTCCCACTTTTAAACTCTAAATATTTCGGGATGAGAATACATGTATTTTATGTTTTACGATATGGACACAAGTAACTGAAAAATATGTTCTACGTTGAGTTGTACCACTGGCATACTTCCCTGTAGCTTGGTAACTAATATTTACAGCGGTATTGTAAACGCGAATCCTGTTGATAGATCTATCGGGCCTGACAACCCCAACCGGACTGGACGACCAGTATTCAACGGTTGCACAGTACTTCGTTTTGTGACTACACTTGGTACGGTGTAGTAAGATTTCATATTAAAGGGAATATGCGACGTGAAAATGTTAAGTATGGTTACCAAGTGCTCAACCACTTAGAATACTTTTATTAAACTGTTTATATACGAAATCTTGTGGTCTATATATATATTGCTGCCGGCATTAAACCTATATCTCACCAACTTTATGTTGACCTTTTAAAACATGTCTATTCTCAGGTGATTTCTAAAGCTTCCACTGCATCATGTTGGATCTAACCAGGATCTTGCGTACGCATGTTTGTGTCAAAAATAAAACTGCATATCCGAGATGTTGTATTGTAAAATATGCTAGAAACCGTGTTGTTGTCATCATTTGTAAAGTTTGTAAGTCGAAGATTATCGCTAAACGTTAATCTTCTTTTTATTGTCTTAAGCTTGTAACAAAAATAATGGTTATGGTTTGTAATGTATAATATATGCAGTTTTCTTTCAAAAATGTCTCATATAGAGGTCAATACCTCGCAATGAAATCATACGTTATCTAACGCGTTCTTATGGTTAAGGACGGGTTATGACATGTGGTATCAGAGCGGTGGTCTTAGCGAACCAGGTTTGCATTAGTATGTCTAACCGATAAGTCGTTAGGATACATTTGTAAGTCTGGACTTTGACCGGGTCTGATTTAAAAACCATTGCTTATCATTGTTGGTTAAAATTTATATGTAAATATTATGTAGTACTAATGGGTTAGTTGTTGTATGATAGATGTCGGGCTCAAAACTTGTTATCACATTCAGCGACTCCGAACCAGAATCTTCAGATGGTGTTCCAGTCATTAACCTATCCGATGACGAAAATGATATCTTTGGGGAAGACTCACAAATTCCGGATGAACCAACTATAGAGAACCCGGAAAGTGAACCCGAGGAGGAAAGTGAACCCGAGGAGGAAAGTGAACCCGAGGAGGAAAGTGAACCCGAGGAGGAAAGTGAACCCGAGAAAGAAATACAGGAAATTACAAAAGACGAGTTCGAACTAGGAAAGAAACGAAAAGCTAGTGAATTAGAAAATCCAAATCCCGAGTTTAATGAGAATGATGTGGCACCAATTCCACTCAACACTACCACCCCTATCCCCGCTATTCCTATTAGTGCTATCCCGGCGTCTAGTTTTTCGGCTTCTCAGCCAAAACGTAGGCAGACAGCTAGGATAAGCGTTAGGCCATTCATTGGAACTAAACGCCCTAGAGAATAGACCGAACGATGCACTGCCGTATTAAGCCATGGAATCATATAATGTTTTGTATAATATTATTAGTGTGGTTTGCTTAAAGTTTGATGTAAGATAAGCATATGTAAAATAGCGAAGTATGAAATGCAATAATTTTCCATGGTTAAGTATTATTTAGATTGTAGTAATTGATTCTGTACTAAGCTATTAAGTATGAACATTAACGGGTAGGTACTACCCAAGATATAATTATAAAACGCTAATAAGAAGAAAAGGCTTTTATAATAATACCTGGTTCATATTATTAACAAGCTATAAATGTACTATAAATACACACTACATCTATAATATTCCATGTGAATAATTATTTTCTTTCATTAGGAAATGGCGCGATTGAATCGAATGACGGAACAAGAACTCGAGGAACTCATCAACCAGCGAGTGAACGATAGAATGCTATGGGTCGAAGCTGCAAGAGCTGCTGCAGTTAACCCAAATCCTCGTGTAGGATGCTCCTACAAGACGTTTCAAGCTTGCAAGCCATCATCATTCAGTGGAACGGAAGGACCGATCGGTTTAACCCGATGGATAGAAAAGATGGAGACGGTGTTCAAAATCAGTGGTTGTGATGAAAAAGACATGACCAAGTTTGCATCGTGCACTTTACAAGATAGTGCACTCACATGGTGGAAGAATTATGTGAAGGCGGTAGGAGGAGATGTAGCTTATGATACTCCATGGGAAGAATTCAAAGCAATGATAATCACCGAGTATTGTCCAAGGAATGAGGTTATTAAGTTAGAAGATGAGTTACGAAGTTTGAAGGTGGTTGGTACTGAAATCACCAACTACAATCAGCGATTCATGGAATTGGTTTTACTATGTCCTGAATTGGTTCCAACCGAAGCACGGAAGATTGAAATGTACAAAGGTGGTTTGCCCAAAAAGGTCAAGGCAAACGTTACGGCGTCGAAACCTAAGACAATTCATGAAGCTATAACCATGACGAACGAGTTAATGGATCAGGTCATTCTGGATAAGAAAGCATTCACTACTGAGGTGAAGGTATCGAGTAACAAAAGGAAGTGGAACGGAAATTATGATCGAGGTTACCAACAGCAATCTTTTAAGAAACCAGAAACCCCGAAAGGTGCGGGTAGCGGTTCAGGCTTTGGTTACAAAGGACAAAGTCCTTTATGCAACCGTTGTCACAAACATCATTTTGGTTACTGTAGTGTGTTGTGCACTAAATGCAATAGACAGGGACATCTTGCTGAAGATTGTAAGGCTCTCGTTACAAATGGTAACAAGACTCCTGCCACCAACGCAAATAGAACTGCTTTGGCTAACATTACTTGTTTTGGGTGTGGAAAACAAGGTCACTATAAGAGCCAGTGCCCGAATCAGAATGGCGGACCTGCACGTGGAAGAGCGTTTGTTATTAATGCTAGAGAGGCACGAGAAGACCCGGAGCTTGTTATGGGTACGTTTACCATTAATAACTTATCAGCATCTATTTTATTTGATACTGGCGCCGATAGAAGTTACGTGTGTATAAATTTTTACACTAAATTGAATTGTTCATCATTACCTCTAGATGCTAAGTACTTGATTGAGTTAGCTAATGGTAAACTAATTAAAGCCGATAAAATTTGTCGTGATTGTGAAATAAATCTAGCCGGAGAAACGTTTAAAATCGACTTAATACCCGTAGAATTAGGAGGTTTTGATGTAATAGTCGGCATGGACTGGATGTCCAAAATAGGAGCGGAAGTTGTTTGTGCCAAGAAGGCAATTCGTATTCCTGGTAAGGATAAAATACCGGTGATGATTTATGGAGAGAAGGGTAATTCAAAGCTAAAACTCATTAGCTGTTTGAAAGCCAAGAAGTGTTTAGAAAAGGGATGTTACGCTATTTTAGCACATGTTAATAAAGTCGAAAAGAAAGAAAAGTGTATCAACGACGTGCCTGTGGCAAGAGATTTTCCTGAAGTCTTTCCGGAAGAATTGCCGGGATTACCTCCATTTAGATCGGTAGAATTTCAAATAGATTTAGTACCAGGAGCTGCACCAGTGGCTCGTGCTCCATATAGACTTGCACCGTCCGAGTTAAAAGAACTTCAAAGTCAGTTAAAAGAATTACTGGACCGTGGATTCATACGACCGAGTACTTCACCGTGGGGAGCTCCAATTTTGTTTGTTAAGAAGAAAGATGGATCTTTTAGGATGTGTATAGACTATCGTGAATTAAATAAGTTAACTATCAAGAATCGGTATCCACTACCGAGAATTGACGACTTATTTGATCAACTCCAGGGATCATGTGTTTATTCGAAAATCGACTTAAGATCGGGCTATCATCAACTACGCGTTAAAGAAGAGGACATTCCGAAAACTGCTTTTCGGACACGTTATGGTCATTACGAATTTTTGGTCATGCCGTTTGGATTGACAAATGCGCCAGCTGTATTCATGGACCTCATGAATCGAGTTTGTAGTCCGTATTTAGATAAGTTTGTTATCGTTTTCATTGATGATATTCTTATCTATTCCAAGAGTGAGCAAGAGCATGAAGAGCATTTAAGGTTGATATTGGAGTTGTTAAGAAAAGAACAGCTATATGCTAAATTTTCTAAGTGTGCTTTTTGGTTGAAAGAAGTGCAATTTCTTGGCCATGTTGTTAATAGCGAAGGAATTCAGGTTGATCCAGCAAAAACTGAAGCTATTGAAAAATGGGAGACTCCTAAGACACCAACGCAGATACGCCAATTTTTGGGTTTAGCCGGTTATTATAGAAGGTTTATTCAAGATTTTTCCCGAATAGCTAAGCCGTTGACAGCGTTAACACAAAAAGGGAAGAAATATGAATGGACCTCGGAGCAGGAGAACGCATTTCAAATACTGAAGAAGAAGTTAACTACGGCGCCTATATTATCGTTACCAGAAGGGAACGATGATTTCGAAATATATTGTGACGCTTCGCGACAAGGTTTTGGTTGTGTTCTTATGCAACGAAAGAAAGTAATTGCATTTGCATCCCGACAATTGAAGATTCACGAGCGGAATTATACGACGCATGATCTAGAACTGGGAGCAGTCGTGTTTGCATTGAAGATGTGGAGACATTACTTGTATGGGGTTAAATTCACTGTATTTACTGATCATAAAAGCCTTCAACATATTTTTGATCAGAAACAATTGAACATGAGGCAACGTAGGTGGGTCGAGTTAATAAACGACTATGATTGTGAAATTCGTTATCATCCCGGAAAGGCGAACGTGGTGGCCGATGCTTTAAGCAGAAAGGAACGAGAACCAATTCGAGTTCGAGCAATGAATATAAAAATTCGCATGAATCTCAACTCACAAATCAAAGAAGTTCAACGAGAAGCACTTACTAAAGAAAATAAAGGAAATGAAATAATGAAGAAGTATGAGAAGCAACTCGTTATGCGGGAAGATGGAATTCGATATTTTGCAAATCGTATTTGGGTACCGAAGTTGGGTGGATTAAGGAAGTTGATATTGAACGAGGCACATAAGACAAGATATTCGATACATCCTGGAGTTGGAAAGATGTATCAAGATCTTAAGACACGTTATTGGTGGCCTAATTTAAAAACAGACGTTGCAACATATGTTGGGGAGTGTTTAACTTGTTCCAAGGTTAAAGCAGAACACCAAAAGCCGTCAGGGTTACTTCAACAACCAGAAATCCCAGAATGGAAATGGGATGGTATTACCATGGATTTCATCACGAAGTTACCAAAGACTGCCTGGGGATACGACACCATTTGGGTGATTGTTGATCGTCTCACCAAGTCTGCACATTTCTTGCCTATAAAGGAAACGGATAGAATGGAGAAACTATTACGATTGTATATAAAGGAAGTTGTTTCAAGGCATGGGATACCTATTTCCATTATATCCGATCGTGATAGTAGATTTACCTCAAAGTTTTGGCAATCACTACAGGAGGCACTAGGAACTCGTTTGGATATGAGTACCGCATATCATCCACAAACCGATGGACAGAGTGAGAGAACGATTCAGACTCTCGAAGACATGCTCAGGGCATGTGTGATCGATTTTGGAAACGGATGGGATAAATATCTACCGTTAGCAGAATTCTCGTATAATAATAGTTATCATGCGAGCATTGGAGCTGCGCCATTCGAAGCATTGTACGGAAGGAAGTGTAGATCTCCTATCTGTTGGAATGAAGTAGGAGATCGACATTTAACTGGTCCCGAAATCATACACGAAACGACCGAGAAGATAGTACAAATCAAGGAGAGATTGAAAACAGCTCGTAGTCGCCAAAAGAGCTACGCCGATGTTCGAAGGAAACCATTAGAGTTTCAGGTTGGGGACATGGTTATGCTAAAGGTGTCACCTTGGAAAGGTGTGATACGTTTTGGAAAAAGGGGTAAACTGAACCCAAGGTACGTAGGCCCGTTTAAGATCATCGAACGCATTGGACCGGTAGCTTATCGGCTCGAGTTACCGCAACAACTCGCCGGAGTACATAATACCTTTCACGTCTCAAACCTTAAGAAGTGTCTTGCAAAGGAAGACCTCACCATCCCTCTTGAAGAAATCCATGTCGACGAGAAACTACAATTCGTCGAAGAACCAATTGAAATCATGGACCGTGAAGTTAAACAGCTCAAACAGAGCAATATACCGATTGTTAAGGTTCGTTGGAATGCTAGAAGAGGTCCCGAGTTTACTTGGGAACGAGAGGATCAGATGAAGCAAAAGTATCCACACTTGTTTCTCGATGACGCAAAATAGGTACAATTTTAAAATTTCGGGACGAAATTTATTTAACGGGGAGGTAATGTAACGACCCGCACTTTTTCGATCATACTATACTTATAAGATTAATATTTACATAAATTAAACCTTGCCAACATGATAAACAATCCAAATTGTCGAGATTTATATTTCCGAAAAGAGTTTTACACAACGTTTGACCGTCTAGTTTGACCGATGATATCACAAACTATACAATATATAATAATTATACGTTTGTGTATATATATGTATATATACATATTTAACATGATTAAAGAATGTTTTAATACCTCATTTTATATTAATAACAACAAGTTATATGTGTATTTTGAAACTACTAACTTAAGTTTTCAAAACGATAACTATACGTAACGTTATTTGACATAAATACTTAAGACATATAATGTTTATACATATATTGTATAAGTAATGTATTTAATCACTTTTAAAGACTTAAATACATAAAACCATATAAGTGTATTCACAAAAGATAGTTATATTTGAATCCTCATTCCATTTTTCACAAAATTTCTATACGTATACCTAGAGTATTTATACTCGTATCATACCTAGCTTCTATACGTATTTACTAATAGTAAATACACATCAAATCACCACCAAACCTACTCTTGTTACTGCCCTTAGAGCTAGGTAATTGAACTTGGAAGCAATTAAGACTAGATACATAAAATGACAGCTTGAATTTTGTCTTGATACCCCCCCATGGCCACGTTTTTTTTTCTATATATGTATCATCATTCTCTTTCATTTTAACTCCAAATTTCTTAAGATAAACACACACTCTCTCTTCACTCTTAACCTCCATAATCATTCAGCAACTTACCTTGAAGATCTAGCTTCAAAAACCATACTAAAACACCATAAGAAAACCATACAAAAACACTTCAAGAAAACCTTCCAAGAACACCAACTTACTTCCAATCTTTCATCCACCTCTAGCACCCTTTTGATTCTAGCTTCTTACTTCTCTTTTATAGCAAACTTATCCAAGGAACTTGAGGTAGAATCTATGTTCATAACCTTATTCGATTCATATATATATAGCTATCTTATTTTGTGGTACAAAAGTTTAACAACAAGAACATAGTTTGAATGTTTTCAAACTTGTTTGCAAACTAAATAGATCCTTCTAACTTAACTTTTAAAATACTTCAAGACATGTAATATAACTTATTTATATGTTAATTTAACAAGGTAAAACTTGGTTTTTCAAAGTATAAGTATTTTTGGAAAAATGGTCATTAAATGATTTTGTTGTAACAAAAATGTTTAACTTCATATGTTTCACTAAACTTTCACCTATGCCGTATGATTTTGAATACAAACCAAGGTATTTACAGTTCATAGTCTTAAAGAAGAACTCGATCCAAGAAGATGGCAATTTGAATCAACGAAAACGGACTTGTAACGAAGAAACTATGACCGAAACAAAATTGGCTATCCTAGACATTTTCAACTTCGGGATTCATTGGAAAAATTTACATAAAATCACATCTTTATAAGATAACATGATATTTTATATATATGTACTCATAATTCAATTTCATATGGTTCAGGATCACCCGTAAGCAACACGAGAAGATTAATCATAAGATCCCATGATTGTACGCAACACGTCATTTGACAACACCGGTACTTTATGTACGCAACACGTCATTTGACAACACCGGTACCATGGGTCAAGATTAATCTCGACCAATACATATACGATGGGGTTTTATTTATTTCGTTGGGGGTTTTATTTATTTCATTGCGGGTATATTAAACATCTAAAAATGAACCATTAAAAATTGAATTGCTAACCTCGGACAGCTAACTTCGGACTAAGGAAATATTCAAAATATTAAAAGTATAACAAGTATATATATATATATATATAACGTTTGTTTTAAAATGAAAACATATTGATATATTATATATGGATAGGTTCGTGATATCAACTGGAAGACCGAGTCAAAATATATATATCATCAAGACAAGGGTGAGTATATAGTCCCACTTTTAAACTCTAAATATTTCGGGATGAGAATACATGTATTTTATGTTTTACGATATGGACACAAGTAACTGAAAAATATGTTCTACGTTGAGTTGTACCACTGGCATACTTCCCTGTAGCTTGGTAACTAATATTTACAGCGGTATTGTAAACGCGAATCCTGTTGATAGATCTATCGGGCCTGACAACCCCAACCGGACTGGACGACCAGTATTCAACGGTTGCACAGTACTTCGTTTTGTGACTACACTTGGTACGGTGTAGTAAGATTTCATATTAAAGGGAATATGCGACGTGAAAATGTTAAGTATGGTTACCAAGTGCTCAACCACTTAGAATACTTTTATTAAACTGTTTATATACGAAATCTTGTGGTCTATATATATATTGCTGCCGGCATTAAACCTATATCTCACCAACTTTATGTTGACCTTTTAAAACATGTCTATTCTCAGGTGATTTCTAAAGCTTCCACTGCATCATGTTGGATCTAACCAGGATCTTGCGTACGCATGTTTGTGTCAAAAATAAAACTGCATATCCGAGATGTTGTATTGTAAAATATGCTAGAAACCGTGTTGTTGTCATCATTTGTAAAGTTTGTAAGTCGAAGATTATCGCTAAACGTTAATCTTCTTTTTATTGTCTTAAGCTTGTAACAAAAATAATGGTTATGGTTTGTAATGTATAATATATGCAGTTTTCTTTCAAAAATGTCTCATATAGAGGTCAATACCTCGCAATGAAATCATACGTTATCTAACGCGTTCTTATGGTTAAGGACGGGTTATGACATAGAGTGTATGTCTTGTTTTGCACACATTGAGTGTCATTATTGATTGAATTTATGATGTAGGCTTATCATAGAGTGAATGCATGATTGTATGTATTGGTTTAGAGTATGTATTAATGTTTGATTGTGCATTTTGGATTGAAACCTGTCTAAATAGTTGTGGCTAATGTTCTTCATCACTCGCACGAGTGAGCATTCACTCGTACGGTTGAGGTAGTCAACGGTGTAATGAACCGTGCGAGTGAGTGGTGATGAGGAACTTTTGTTTTGATTGTGATGATACGTACAGTTGATGTAGTGACCCAAACTTTTCCATGTTTATATATATTAATTGAGATTGATATTTACATGATTAAATGTTTCCAACATGTTAAGCAATCAAGCTTGTTAAGACTTGATTAATTGAAATATGTTTCATATAGACAATTGACCACCCAAGTTGACCGGTGATTCACGAACGTTAAAACTTGTAAAAACTATATGATGACATATATATGGATATATATATAGTTAACATGATACTATGATAAGTAAACATATCATTAAGTATATTAACAATGAACTACATATGTAAAAACAAGACTACTAACTTAATGATTTTTAAACGAGACATATATGTAACGATTATCGTTGTAAAGACATTTAATGTATATATATCATATTAAGAGATATTCATACATGATAATATCATGATAATATAATAATTTAAAATCTCATTTGAAATTATAAACATTGGGTTAACAACATTTAACAAGATCGTTAACCTAAAGGTTTCAAAACAACACTTACATGTAACGACTAACGATGACTTAACGACTCAGTTAAAATGTATATACATGTAGTGTTTTAATATGTATTTATACACTTTTGAAAGACTTCAATACACTTATCAAAATACTTCTACTTAACAAAAATGCTTACAATTACATCCTCGTTCAGTTTCATCAACAATTCTACTCGTATGCACCCGTATTCGTACTCGTACAATACACAGCTTTTAGATGTATGTACTATTGGTATATACACTCCAATGATCAGCTCTTAGCAGCCCATGTGAGTCACCTAACACATGTGGGAACCATCATTTGGCAACTAGCATGAAATATCTCATAAAATTACAAAAATATGAGTAATCATTCATGACTTATTTACATGAAAACAAAATTACATATCCTTTATATATAATCCATACACCAACGACCAAAAACACCTACAAACACTTTCATTCTTCAATTTTCTTTATCTAATTGATCTCTCTCAAGTTCTATCTTCAAGTTCTAAGTGTTCTTCATAAATTCCAAAAGTTCTAGTTTCATAAAATCAAGAATACTTTCAAGTTTGCTAGCTCACTTCCAATCTTGTAAGGTGATCATCCAACCTTAAGAAATCTTTGTTTCTTACAGTAGGTTATCATTATAATACAAGGTAATAATCATATTCAAACTTTGGTTCAATTTCTATAACTATAACAATCTTATTTCAACTGATGATCTTACTTGAACTTGTTTTCGTGTCATGATTCTGCTTCAAGAACTTCAAGCCATCCAAGGATCCGTTGAAGCTAGATCCATTTTTCTATTTTCCAGTAGGTTTATTCAAGGAACTTAAGGTAGTAATGATGTTCATAACATCATTCGATTCATACATATAAAGCTATCTTATTCGAAGGTTTAAACTTGTAATCACTAGAACATAGTTTAGTTAATTCTAAACTTGTTCGCAAACAAAAGTTAATCCTTCTAACTTGACTTTTAAAATCAACTAAACACATGTTCTATATCTATATGATATGCTAACTTAATGATTTAAAACCTGGAAACACGAAAAACACCATAAAACCGGATTTACGCCGTCGTAGTAACACCGCGGGCTGTTTTGGGTTAGTTAATTAAAAACTATGATAAACTTTGATTTAAAAGTTGTTATTCTGAGAAAATGATTTTTATTATGAACATGAAACTATATCCAAAAATTATGGTTAAACTCAAAGTGGAAGTATGTTTTCTAAAATGGTCATCTAGACGTCGTTCTTTCGACTGAATTGACTACCTTTACAAAAATGACTTGTAACTTATCATTCCGACTATAAACCTATACTTTTTCTGTTTAGATTCATAAAATAGAGTTCAATATGAAACCATAGCAATTTGATTCACTCAAAACGGATTTAAAATGAAGAAGTTATGGGTAAAACAAGATTGGATAATTTTTCTCATTTTAGCTACGTGAAAATTGGTAACAAATCTATTCCAACCATAACTTAATCAACTTGGATTGTATATTATGTAATCTTGAGATACCATAGACACGTATACAATGTTTCGACCTATCATGTCGACACATCTATATATATTTCGGAACAACCATAGACACTCTATATGTGAATGTTGGAGTTAGCTATACAGGGTTGAGGTTGATTCCAAAATATATATAGTTTGAGTTGTGATCAATACTGAGATACGTATACACTGGGTCGTGGATTGATTCAAGATAATATTTATCGATTTATTTCTGTACATCTAACTGTGGACAACTAGTTGTAGGTTACTAACGAGGACAGCTGACTTAATAAACTTAAGACATCAAAATATATTAAAAGTGTTGTAAATATATTTTGAACATACTTTGATATATATGTATATATTGTTATAGGTTCGTGAATCAACCAGTGGCCAAGTCTTACTTCCCGACGAAGTAAAAATCTGTGAAAGTGAGTTATAGTCCCACTTTTAAAATCTAATATTTTTGGGATGAGAATACACGCAGGTTTTATAAATGATTTACAAAATAGACACAAGTACGTGAAACTACATTCTATGGTTGAATTATCGAAATCGAATATGCCCCTTTTTATTAAGTCTGGTAATCTAAGAATTAGGGAACAGACACCCTAATTGACGCGAATCCTAAAGATAGATCTATCGGGCCCAACAAGCCCCATCCAAAGTACCGGATGCTTTAGTACTTCAAAATTTATATCATATCCGAAGGGTGTCCCGGAATGATGGGGATATTCTTATATATGCATCTTGTTAATGTCGGTTACCAGGTGTTCACCATATGAATGATTTTTATCTCTATGTATGGGATGTGTATTGAAATATGAAATCTTGTGGTCTATTATTATGATTTGATATATATAGGTTAAACCTATAACTCACCAACATTTTTGTTGACGTTTTTAAGCATGTTTATTCTCAGGTGATTATTAAGAGCTTCCGCTGTCGCATACTTAAATAAGGACGAGATTTGGAGTCCATGCTTGTATGATATTGTGTAAAAACTGCATTCAAGAAACTTATTTTGTTGTAACATATTTGTATTGTAAACCATTATGTAATGGTCGTGTGTAAACAGGATATTTTAGATTATCATTATTTGATAATCTACGTAAAGCTTTTTAAACCTTTATTGATAAAATAAAGGTTATGGTTTGCTTTAAAATGAATGCAGTCTTTGAAAAACGTCTCATATAGAGGTCAAAACCTCGCAACGAAATCAATTAATATGGAACGTTTTTAATCAATAAGAACGGGACATTTCAGTTGGTATCCGAGCGTTGGTCTTAGAGAACCAGAATTTTGCATTAGTGTGTCTTATCTAGTTTGTTAGGATGCATTAGTGAGTCTGGACTTCGACCGTGTTTACTTGAAAAATGATTGCTTAACAAATTTTGTTGGAAACTATATATTTTTAACATGTGAATATTATGTGATATATTAATCTCTTAACGCGTTTGATATTATATGATAGATGTCTACCTCTAGAACAAGTCCCATTGACTCACCTAATAATAATGAAGAGTCAAATGTAAATTGGAATGATTCGTGGACTGATTCACAAGTTCCCGAAGAGGAACCGGAAGAAGAATCGGAACCGGAAGAAGAATCGGAACCGGATGAAGAAATAGAACCGGTGGGGGAAATAATAAAACGGTTAAGTAAAAGAAAATCCTCAACCAACCGACCAAGGTTAATTATGGTCAATGGAGTTTCCGCCAAGGAAGCAAAATATTGGGAGGATTACCAATTCTCCGATGAATCGGATTCCGACGAGAATTCCGATGATGTTATAGAAATTACCCCAACTGAATTTAAAAAGGCAAAAGAAAATAATAAGGGAAAGGGCATAAAAATAGAGAAATCTAATTCCAACCCCGATGAACTTTTTATGTATCGTCAACCCCCGAAGTCCTTAAGTTGTAACAATGACCCGGGAACCTCTAAACCACCAGGTTTTTCTAAACCAATGTGGATAACGACGGCTCGTATTAGGGGAACATCATATATCCCTAGAAACTTGGCAAAACGAACCAAAACCGAAGAAGAAGAAACAAGCGAGTCGGAATAAGATAGTTGTATTTGTGTGGTGTAATATAAGTAATATAGCGTGCTTATGCTTTATGATATATGTAAAAATTGCTTGTATTAATAAGTATTTTTTTTATGAATCTAACTCTTGTCTATTTTACAGTATAAAAACACAAAATGGATAGACAACCCAATATTTTAAGAGACCTACCCGGAGACATGATTGATGAAATCTTGTCTAGAGTCGGTCAGAATTCTTCGGCACAACTATTTAAGGCGAGATCAGTTTGTAAGACATTCGAAGAACGTTCCAAGAATGCCTTGGTTTATAAAAGGCTTTCGTTCGAAAGATGGGGGATATCACATTGGGAAATCCATAAGTTACGATGTGTTTACTTTGACGCATATATTACGGGGAACCCAAATGCTATTTTACGCAATGGGTTAAGAAATTATTTTGACTCAATATATCCGAATATTGGACTTCGTGATTTAGAAAAAGCGGCTAAGATGCAACATAAAGAAGCATGTTATGCTTACGGATTAGTAATGTTCGCTTCTCACCAAAGTGAGAACAAGAACATCGGGCTACAACTATTAAACAAAACATTCCCACAAGTGACGGAGTCGGTAATTGGGGTAAGAAATGAGGTTTTTAGATTGTTACGGGACTGTTGGACATTACGTAACCCTCGTCCCTTTGACGACATTACAACACACTGTCTTATCAACGGCCATAACGGTTATGTTCCACAAAACCAAGGATGGGAAGTAATCCTAGTAAAACCAGAATGCATGACTTGCTTCTGGACGTATGAATTACGTGTCTTTATTGCCTTTGCTGAACGACTTGTGTACTAGCTAGAATTATCTTCACAACCATCTTGTATCAAATTTATTGTGTGCTATATTTCATGCTATATGTAAAATAAGCGGTATTGTAAGTTTGTAAAATATTGTGTAAAAGTTTGAATGCGAAATATTATTATAATCAGTTTTTCATATAGAATTGTAGTAGTTGAATTGTATATTAGCTACTAAGTATGAACTTAACGGGTAGGTACTACCCGAATTTAAACTTATAAAACGCTAATATGAAGAAAAAGCTTTTATAAATGAGTTCATATTATGCTACGAAATACTATTAACTACTCTTAATATTCTGTATGATTAACTTGTTCCATTTGACTATTTTGAAGGAAATGGCACCGACTACTCGACACACCGTGAATATGAATGAAGAGGAATTCCGTACTTTTCTAGCTTCAAACATAGCCGCAGTACAGGCTGCGCTACATACCAACAATAACCTTGGATCTAGCAGTACAGGAAATCGTGTAGGTTCACCTACAAAGAATTCACTGCCTGCAAACCTTTGGAATTTGATGGAACCGAAGGACCGATCGGATTGAAACGGTGGACCGATAAGGTCGAATCGGTGTTTGCCATAAGTAAGTGTACTGAAGAGGACAAAGTGAAGTACGCTACGCATACCTTCACAGGTTCTGCGTTAACATGGTGGAATACCTATCTAGAGCAAGTGGGACAAGACGATACGTACGCACTACCGTGGTCAGCATTCAAGCACTTGATGAACGAGAAGTACCGTCCCAGAACCGAGGTCAATAAGCTCAAGACAGAACTTAGAGGGTTACGAACCCAAGGATTTGATATTACCACGTATGAAAGACGATTCACAGAATTGTGCCTATTGTGTCCGGGAGCATTCGAAGATGAGGAAGAGAAGATCGACGCGTTTGTGAAAGGATTACTGGAAAGAATCCAAGAAGATATAAGTTCACACGAGCCCGCCTCCATACAACAGGCATGTAGAATGGCTCACAAACTAGTGAACCAGATTGAAGAAAGAATTAAAGAACAGACTGCTGAAGAGGCCAATGTGAAGCAAGTCAAAAGAAAGTGGGAGGAAAACGGTGATAAGAATCACCAATACAACAACAACAGCAATTACAACAATAATCGCAACAATTATCCCAACAATCGCAACATCAATCGCAACTACAACAAACGGCCCAACAACAACAACAACAACAACAACAGCAACTACAACAATCATCTTAACAACAATAATAACCGCAATAACAACAACAATCAGAAGCAGCTATGCCAAAGGTGTGAAAAGTATCACTCGGGGTTCTGCACCAAATTTTGCAACAAGTGTAAAAGAAATGGTCATAGCGCGGCGAAGTGTGAGGTTTATGGACCAGGGGTTAATAGAATGAAAGGAACAAATGGTGTCGGAACGAGTAATGGCGGAGCAAGTAGTGTCGGAGCAAGTTATGCCAATGTAGTTTGTTATAAATGTGGAAAACCGGGCCACATTATTAGAAATTTCCCGAACCAGGAGAACACGAATGGACAAGGCTGTGGAAGAGTTTTCAATATTAATGCGGCAGAGGCACAGGAAGACCCGGAGCTTGTTACGGGTACGTTTCTTATTGACAATAAATCTGCTTACGTTTTATTTGATTCGGGTGCGGATAGAAGCTATATGAGTAGAGATTTTTGTGCTAAATTAAGTTGTCCATTGACGCCTTTGGATAGTAAATTTTTACTCGAATTAGCAAATGGTAAATTAATTTCAGCAGATAATATATGTCGGAATCGAGAAATTAAACTGGTTAGCGAAACACTTAAGATTGATTTGATACCAGTAGAGTTAGGGAGTTTTTGATGTGATAATCGGTATGGACTGGTTGAAAGAAGTGAAAGCAGAGATCGTTTGTTACAAAAATGCAATTCGCATTATACGAGAAAAAGGAAAACCCTTAATGGTGTACGGAGAAAAGGGCAACACGAAGCTACATCTTATTAGTAATTTGAAGGCACAAAAACTAATAAGAAAAGGTTGCTATGCTGTTCTAGCACACGTCGAGAAAGTACAAACTGAAGAAAAGAGCATCAATGATGTTCCCGTCGCAAAAGAATTTCCCGATGTATTTCCGAAAGAATTACCGGGATTACCCCCACATCGATCTGTTGAATTTCAAATAGATCTTGTACCAGGAGCTGCACCAATAGCTCGTGCTCCTTACAGACTCGCACCCAGCGAGATGAAAGAACTGCAAAGCCAATTACAAGAACTTTTAGAGCGTGGTTTCATTCGACCAAGCACATCACCGTGGGGAGCTCCTGTTTTGTTTATCAAGAAGAAAGATGGTACATTCAGGTTGTGTATCGACTACCGAGAGTTGAACAAACTTACCATCAAGAATCGCTACCCACTACCGAGAATCGACGACTTATTTGATCAACTACAAGGCTTGTCTGTTTATTCAAAGATTGACTTACGTTCCGGGTATCATCAAATGCGGGTGAAAGAAGATGATATTCCAAAGACTGCTTTTAGAACACGTTACGGTCATTACGAGTTTATGGTCATGCCGTTTGGTTTAACTAATGCACCAGCTGTGTTCATGGACCTTATGAACCGAGTGTGTGGACCATACCTTGACAAGTTTGTCATTGTTTTCATTGATGACATACTTATTTACTCAAAGAATGACCAAGAACACGGTGAACATTTGAGAAAGGTGTTAGAAGTATTGAGGAAGGAAGAATTGTACGCTAAGTTTTCAAAGTGTGCATTTTGGTTGGAAGAAGTTCAATTCCTCGGTCACATAGTGAACAAAGAAGGTATTAAGGTGGATCCGGCAAAGATAGAAACTGTTGAAAAGTGGGAAACCCCGAAAACTCCAAAACACATACGCCAGTTTTTAGGACTAGCTGGTTACTACAGAAGGTTCATCCAAGCCTTTTCCAGAATAGCAAAACCCTTGACTGCATTAACGCATAAAGGGAAGAAATTTGAATGGAATGATGAACAAGAGAAAGCGTTTCAGTTATTGAAGAAAAAGCTAACTACGACACCTATATTGTCATTGCCTGAAGGGAATGATGATTTTGTGATTTATTGTGACGCATCAAAGCAAGGTCTCGGTTGTGTATTAATGCAATGAACGAAGGTGATTTCTTATGCGTCTAGACAATTGAAGATTCACGAACAAAATTATACGACGCATGATTTGGAATTAGGCGCGGTTGTTTTTGCATTAAAGACTTGGAGGCACTACTTATATGGGGTCAAAAGTATTATATATACCGACCACAAAAGTCTTCAACACATATTTAATCAGAAACAACTGAATATGAGGCAGCGTAGGTGGATTGAATTATTGAATTATTACTACTTTGAGATTCGTTACCACCCGGGGAAGACAAATGTGGTAGCCGATGCCTTGAGCAGGAAGGACAGAGAACCCATTCGAGTAAAATCTATGAATATAATGATTCATAATAACATTACTACTCAAATAAAGGAGGCACAACAAGGAGTTTTAAAAGAGGGAAATTTAAAGGGTGAAATACCCAAAGGATCGGAGAAACATCTTAATATTCGGGAAGACGGAACCCGGTATAGGGCTGAAAGGATTTGGGTACCAAAATTTGGAGATATGAGAGAAATGGTACTTAGAGAAGCTCATAAAACCAGATACTCAATACATCCTGGAACGGGGAAGATGTACAAGGATCTCAAGAAACATTTTTGGTGGCCGGGTATGAAAGCCGATGTTGCTAAATACGTAGGAGAATGTTTGACGTGTTCTAAGGTCAAAGCTGAGCATCAGAAACCATCAGGTCTACTTCAACAACCCGAAATCCCGGAATGGAAATGGGAAAACATTACCATGGATTTCATCACTAAATTGCCAAGGACTGCAAGTGGTTTTGATACTATTTGGGTAATAGTTGATCGTCTCACCAAATCCGCACACTTCCTACCAATAAGAGAAGATGACAAGATGGAGAAGTTAGCACGACTGTATTTGAAGGAAGTCGTCTCCAGACATTGAATACCAATCTCTATTATCTCTGATAGGGATGGCAGATTTATTTCAAGATTCTGGCAGACATTACAGCAAGCATTAGGAACTCGTCTTGACATGAGTACTGCCTATCATCCACAAACTGATGGGCAGAGTCAAAGGACGATACAAACACTTGAAGACATGCTACGAGCATGTGTTATTGATTTCGGAAACAGTTGGGATCGACATCTACCGTTAGCAGAATTTTCCTACAACAACAGCTACCATTCAAGCATTGAGATGGCGCCGTTTGAAGCACTTTATGGTAGAAAGTGCAGGTCTTCGATTTGTTGGAGTGAAGTGGGGGATAGACGGATTACGGGTCCGGAGATTATACAAGAAACTACCGAGAAGATCATCCTAATTCAACAACGGTTGAAAACTGCCCAAAGTCGACAAAAGAGCTACGCTGACATTAAAAGAAAAGATATAGAATTTGAAATTGGAGAGATGGTCATGCTTAAAGTTGCACCTTGGAAAGGCGTTGTTCGATTTGGTAAACGAGGGAAATTAAATCCAAGGTATATTGGACCATTCAAGATTATTAATCGTGTCGGACCAGTAGCTTACCGACTTGAGTTACCTCAACAACTCGCGGCTGTACATAACACTTTCCACGTCTCGAATTTGAAGAAATGTTTTGCTAAAGAAGATCTCACTATTCCGTTAGATGAAATCCAAATCAACGAAAAACTTCAATTCATCGAAGAACCCGTCGAAATAATGGATCGTGAGGTTAAAAGACTTAAGAAAAACAAGATACCAATTGTTAAGGTTCGATGGAATGCTTATAGAGGACCCGAGTTCACCTGGGAGCGTGAAGATTAGATGAAGAAGAAATACCCGCATCTATTTCCAGAAGATTCATCAACACCTTCAACAGCTTAAAATTTCGGGACGAAATTTATTTAACGGGTAGGTACTGTAGTGACCTGAACTTTTCCATGTTTATATATATTAATTGAGATTGATATTTACATGATTAAATGTTTCCAACATGTTAAGCAATCAAACTTGTTAAGACTTGATTAATTGAAATATGTTTCATATAGACAATTGACCACCCAAGTTGACCGGTGATTCACGAACGTTTAAACTTGTAAAAACTATATGATGACATATATATGGATATATATATAGTTAACATGATACTATGATAAGTAAACATATCATTAAGTATATTAACAATGAACTACATATGTAAAAACAAGACTACTAGCTTAATGATTTTTAAACGAGACATATATGTAACGATTATCGTTGTAAAGATATTTAATGTATATATATCATATTAAGAGATATTCATACATGATAATATCATGATAATATAATAATTTAAAATCTCATTTGATATTATAAACATTGGGTTAACAACATTTAACAAGATCGTTAACCTAAAAGTTTCAAAACAACACTTACATGTAACGACTAACGATGACTTAACGACTCAGTTAAAATGTGTATACATGTAGTGTTTTAATATGTATTTATACACTTTTGAAAGACTTCAATACACTTATCAAAATACTTCTACTTAACAAAAATGCTTACAATTACATCCTCGTTCAGTTTCATCAACAATTCTACTCGTATGCACCCGTATTCGTACTCATACAATACACAGCTTTTAGATGTATGTACTATTGGTATATACACTCCAATGATCAGCTCTTAGCAGCCCATGTGAGTCACCTAACACATGTGGGAACCATCATTTGGCAACTAGCATGAAATATCTCATAAAATTACAAAAATATGAGTAATCATTCATGACTTATTTACATGAAAACAAAATTACATATCCTTTATATCTAATCCATACACCAACGACCAAAAACACCTACAAACACTTTCATTCTTCAATTTTCTTCATCTAATTGATCTCTCTCAAGTTCTATCTTCAAGTTCTAAGTGTTCTTCATAAATTCTAAAAGTTCTAGTTTCATAAAATCAAGAATACTTTCAAGTTTGCTAGCTCACTTCCAATCTTGTAAGGTGATCATCCAACCTCAAGAAATCTTTGTTTCTTACAGTAGGTTATTATTCTAATACAAGGAAATAATCATATTCAAACTTTGGTTCAATTTCTATAACTATAACAATCTTATTTCAAGTG
The DNA here is from genome assembly GCF_046630445.1 of Rutidosis leptorrhynchoides. NCBI lineage: Eukaryota > Viridiplantae > Streptophyta > Magnoliopsida > Asterales > Asteraceae > Rutidosis > Rutidosis leptorrhynchoides. The sequence continues at coordinate 88,060,210 of NC_092343.1, forward strand.
ATGATCTTACTTGAACTTGTTTTCATGTCATGATTCTGCTTCAAGAACTTCGAGCCATCCAAGGATCCGTTGAAGCTAGATCCATTTTTCTATTTTCCAGTAGGTTTATCCAAGGAACTTAAGGTAGTAATGATGTTCATAACATCATTCGATTCATACATATAAAGCTATCTTATTCGAAGGTTTAAACTTGTAATCACTAGAACATAGTTTAGTTAATTCTAAACTTGTTCGCAAACAAAAGTTAATCCTTCTAACTTGACTTTTAAAATCAACTAAACACATGTTCTATATCTATATGATATGCTAACTTAATGATTTAAAACCTGGAAACACGAAAAACACCATAAAACCGGATTTACGCCGTCGTAGTAACACCGCGGGCTGTTTTGGGTTAGTTAATTAAAAACTATGATAAACTTTGATTTAAAAGTTGTTATTATGAGAAAATGATTTTTATTATGAACATGAAACTATATCCAAAAATTATGGTTAAACTCAAAGTGGAAGTATGTTTTCTAAAATGGTCATCTAGACGTCGTTCTTTCGACTGAATTGACTACCTTTACAAAAATGACTTGTAACTTATCATTCCGACTATAAACCTATACTTTTTCTGTTTAGATTCATAAAATAGAGTTCAATATGAAACCATAGCAATTTGATTCACTCAAAACGGATTTAAAATGAAGAAGTTATGGGTAAAACAAGATTGGATAATTTTTCTCATTTTAGCTACGTGAAAATTGGTAACAAATCTATTCCAACCATAACTTAATCAACTTGGATTGTATATTATGTAATCTTGAGATACCATAGACACGTATACAATGTTTCGACCTATCATGTCGACACATCTATATATATTTCGGAACAACCATAGACACTCTATATGTGAATGTTGGAGTTAGCTATACAGGGTTGAGGTTGATTCCAAAATATATATAGTTTGAGTTGTGATCAATACTGAGATACGTATACACTGGGTCGTGGATTGATTCAAGATAATATTTATCGATTTATTTCTGTACATCTAACTGTGGACAACTAGTTGTAGGTTACTAACGAGGACAGCTGACTTAATAAACTTAAGACATCAAAATATATTAAAAGTGTTGTAAATATATTTTGAACATACTTTGATATATATGTATATATTGTTATAGGTTCGTGAATCAACCAGTGGCCAAGTCTTACTTCCCGACGAAGTAAAAATCTGTGAAAGTGAGTTATAGTCCCACTTTTAAAATCTAATATTTTTGGGATGAGAATACACGCAGGTTTTATAAATGATTTACAAAATAGACACAAGTACGTGAAACTACATTCTATGGTTGAATTATCGAAATCGAATATGCCCCTTTTTATTAAGTCTGGTAATCTAAGAATTAGGGAACAGACACCCTAATTGATGCGAATCCTAAAGATAGATCTATCGGGCCCAACAAGCCCCATCCAAAGTACCGGATGCTTTAGTACTTCGAAATTTATATCATATCCGAAGGGTGTCCCGGAATGATGGGGATATTCTTATATATGCATCTTGTTAATGTCGGTTACCAGGTGTTCACCATATGAATGATTTTTATCTCTATGTATGGGATGTGTATTGAAATATGAAATCTTGTGGTCTATTATTATGATTTGATATATATAGGTTAAACCTATAACTCACCAACATTTTTGTTGACGTTTTTAAGCATGTTTATTCTCAGGTGATTATTAAGAGCTTCCGCTGTCGCATACTTAAATAAGGACGAGATTTGGAGTCCATGCTTGTATGATATTGTGTAAAAACTGCATTCAAGAAACTTATTTTGTTGTAACATATTTGTATTGTAAACCATTATGTAATGGTCGTGTGTAAACAAGATATTTTAGATTATCATTATTTGATAATCTACGTAAAGCTTTTTAAACCTTTATTGATGAAATAAAGGTTATGGTTTATTTTAAAATGAATGCAGTCTTTGAAAAACGTCTCATATAGAGGTCAAAACCTCGCAACGAAATCAATTAATATGGAACATTTTTAATCAATAAGAACGGGACATTTCAGTTGAGACGTGACTCGTACGAGTCACTGGTCACTCGTGTGATTAACCGTACGGATCAGGTGATTCCTTGTAGGATGTTTGGTCATAGACCAAATGTACGAGTGAGTTGTCAACCGCACGGTTGAGTGGTCTCAAACGTGCGTGTGATGGTGTTACTCGTACGGTTGGCAGACCACTAATAAAGTGATTAAGTGTTGGTTTTGGTGTTGTTTTCTTATTGTCGGGTTGTTATCAAGATATGATTACTGACTCGGATTGTATCATTCTCAGGTGAAAAAGGAACAGAGAAGACTCAGTAACATTAGACCACTGAGTTCTTGCTGGTAATCGGTGAGTGGGACTATCCTTATGGATATTGGTATTTGGTAACAAGTGTAGTTACTACCCACTGTTTGCTTAATATAGATTATGATAATCTATGTATGCATGTTAATTATTGTTGTAATGATAAGTAGTAGGTTATACTACTGTTATCAGGTTTCTGCTTAGATTGAAATAGTAGAATGCCTGATTAGATTTCCTTGTGGTTATTAGTGATGTTACCTACGATGAGATTGTACATGGGTTATGTGCACATTTGAGAACTGGTCGTGTATAGAAGGGTCAGTACCATCCGTGTATAGAAGGGACAGAAGAGGTTAACCGTATATAGAAGGGTTGGGCTCGGGGGTTATTGTACGGGAAGTATATTGCAATTGACGTATGTAAACGTCAGGAGAGGTATACTGTGGGACAATGACTGGAGCTATCGGTACGGCTCTATCTTGATCAGCTAGTAGTTGTAGACCTGGCAGGGTCAACGATCCTCTTAGGATTTATAGCCGTTAGTGCTATATATAGCCGTTAGTGCTATGAGAGTGAATAGCTGTATAGAGCTATGGATATGGTTAGTAAGTAGCTATGTATAGATATGGATACCATTATTGTAAGGCAATGTTAGTGTAGTGCCTTTGGTGCCTTTACTGAATAGCTTGTGGATGCTATTGCTACTCTGTTAATTGAATCACTTCCTAGCTCTGTATGATATAGTTGTGTAATGCTATATTATGTGATAGCTATGTAATGCTATGTCCTTATGCCCTTGACCAGATGCATGATCTCTAAAAGCTAGGCTTGGTACTTTGTATCAGTATTTGTTGGGATATCTTATTCACTTAGCGTTATGCTAATCCCTCACATTTTCTCCCCTGCAGGTTATATTATTTTATATGCTAGAGGCGGGAGAAGATAACCGTATTTTGGTTATGTTTGACACAATGAAGAACTCTGATGTTTGAGATAACTATGCTCAACTGTTTTGAAAAGTAACACCGATTGAATTGTAATGTATATTAATGAGATGCTTTTAACATATGAGTATTATATGCTTTAAATACTTCTGCTGTGATTTAAAAAAAAAGTACGGTGTTACACAGCCCAACAATAACAGTAAAGAAATAAGAACAATTCACAACACAAGAATTTAACGTGGAAACTCCAAAACATGAGAAAAACTACGGGCTCCCAAAGAAAGAAATACACTATATCACAAATTGTTACAATGACATAGACGACTCTCTTAAGCCAACTACACTCTTTAAAGTATTTAAATAATACAACTCCCAAACAAAGGTAAGAAAGAAAGAAATAATCAAATACTCCCTCCGTCCCAAAAAAAACTGTCCACCTTTCTATTTTTGTTTGTCCCAAAATTATTGTCCCTTTCTCTAAATAACCATTAAATATCATTAAAGTTCCAATTATGTCCTTTTTAATTCTGTAAATTCAACTTTAAATATATCAATTAATTTATTAGTTACTCTTTATAACTAATTATATGAAGGGCAATTAGACAACTCATCACAATATCTTAAATCCAATAAAAAGTCGAACCGGACTTTTTTTGGGACGGAGGGAGTACTTAAAGTGTATTGATTGGTGCATGTTGGAATGAATCCCATGAACTCCTTTTATAACTAAGGATTTCACCTCTAACTTCTTCTACCCACCTATGTGGGACAACTTCATTTTATATTCAAAGAGGTTACTCTTCTTTTCTTCCGTCCACCAATGTGGGACAAACAACCATATCAATTCTTCTAACCAAAATATAACCAAAAAATCTCCACCTTTTGGATAGAAGAAGATTACCATGCTTCCACATTGCAAGGATAACTGACGTACACGCTTCCATGATGGAAACTTCAAAATCCTCATCTTCATGCCGTTGACATTATCTCCCAAGAGATAAAACTTCCATCCTCATCGAACATTGTCAAGACCCGACAATCATTGTCTTCACAGACAATCATAACTCTTAACATAATTATCATACAACACCATAAAGAGTATCACACTTAGAATATCATATTCCAAGCATTTCACCTCGGCACATGTTGTATAACTAGTTGAACTTTTATGGTGCAACTTCCCCGTTTGGCTTTCCTGGAAGTTCCATCAGCTACAACATCCGTTTCCACCACATAAGCTACATCAACGCCACACCAATGCCATTTTACAATTGTAGAACCGCTAACGAACATCCCTTTCCATGGTGGCGCGGAGTCACCATGAAGATGACGTGACTTCAGAGGAATTCGTCACTCTCCGTAACAATGGAGACAATGTTAGCACCTTTGGAGCTATTTGCCGAATTAGCTACACCAGGACCATTAACCCTTACATGCCCAGTCTTCCCGCGCCCCCCAACATACCATATTCTTTTTAGAGTTTCTCTTCCGCCTACCCGAACACAACAGTACCGTACCTTATGATAACGCGACCCCGTTACCTTCCAGTATTTTCTCCTCAGATAGGAGCTTGCTAGTAACGTCTTCAAACTCTAGAGTTTCTTTCCCATACATCAAAATAGGTTTCATGTGCTTATAGGACTATGATAAAGATAATATCAACCTCAAAGCTTTATCTTCGTCATCCACTTTAACTATAATGGCTTCCAGTTCCGAAACAATACCATTAAGAATACTCAGATGATCTGAAAATCTTTGAACCCTCGTCCATAAGCAAAGTATGAAATTGTTCTTTAAAACACAACCGATTTGAGATTCCCTTGCCCTGGTACAACTACTCCAACTTATGCCAAAGTTCTTTAGCCGTTGATAACCAGTGCACATTTGCAAGCACATTCTTTGCAAGACACAAGCGAATCGTACTTGCCACCCTCCAATCCATATCATCCCATTCTTCTTCATCGAACTTACAGCTAGAATCACTACCGAAAACAAAGGTGGGTTTACCTTTCAATGCTTTGTGTAAATCGGATTGAATAAATACATCCTTGACTTGAACCTGCCACAAGCCAAAATTGATCCTCCCATCATATTTCTCTACATCAAACCTCATTGAACTGAACTTCGACATCATATCCGTATCTTACAAACAACACTTTCTCTAATTTTGCCTACATTTCAACTGGCCGATAGATGTAGTGGAGAGGCAGGATCCGTTAATCTGGAAAATCCAGCAATCAAGTCCACTACAAATTCTTGACACCACTTACTCCGTATCAGAAAAATATTGTCTATCAGATACCCTATACGATCAATAAAAGTACTTTTTGATGTGGAAGCTCAGTCAAAGCAGAGATCACAGAGCATACTCCGACTCCTATAACTGAGACCCTCCGCCAAACCTGACACTCTGATACCAGTTGTTGAGAAATTACGGCCTTACTAATTCCCACCACCCAGCCCAACAATAATAGTAAAGAAATAAGAACAATTCAAAACACAAGAATTTAACGTGAAAACTCCAAAATAGGAGAAAAGCCACGTGCCCCCAAAGAAGAAATACATTATATCAAAAATTGTTACAATGACATAGATGACTCTCTTAAGACAACTACACTCTCCAAAGTATTTAACTAATACAACTCTCAAACAAGGGTAAGAAAGAAAGAAATAATCAAATACTTAAAGTGTATTAATTGGTGCAAGTTGGACTGAATCCCATGAGCTCCTTTTATAACTAAGGATTTCACCTCAACTTCTTCCACCCACCTATGTGGGACAACTTCATTTTATAGTCGAGGAGGTTACTCCTCTTTTCTTCGATCCACCAATGTGGGACAAACAACCATATAAATTCTTCTAGACAAAATCTAACCAACACAAGCTCGGGCTCGAGCTCGTTTAGGCTCGGCTCATCTCGAGCTATTAACGAGTCGAACTCAAGTAGTTCGCAAGTAGTTCGATTCATCTATAACCTAAGTTACATATAATGCTTTTTGCCAACTATTTATATATGAAATGATTTCAAATGTCATTGAAAAATCCGAACAAAAATAGCAAGTTACAAATGGTGGTTAGCGACTTGCGACTCGACATCACCTAGCTAAGGCCACACGTAAATTGCTATTCCCAATTAGTCGCAAATCGGTATATTTCTTTTGTGGCATGCTAGGGGATTCCAAAAATATTTGTCTTTATGTGTTATAACATGGTTTGAAAAAGGACTTTTTGGTTAATATTTCAATTATCAATACCAGATTAAAATAAATACCGATAAGATAGAATTATACTGTGTGGCACCGTACAATTTTTATTCACAAATTCATAAATTGATCCATTTATATCAAATTCGTATAAAAACTTTTTAGAAATTTATAAGACATGTTTTTTTAAATTAAAATTGAAAAAATTGCTCAAAAGGTCCCTGTGTTTATACTTTTTATCCCAAAACGTCCATGTGTTATGAAATTTGTTAAATTGGTCCCTAATTGCCAAAAATAGTCCCAAAATCGTCCTTGTTGTAACGTTTGTTAGTTTGGACGTTAGTAGTATATCATGTGCTGGTCACATGATTTTAAAAAACCCCTTTCATATAACTAAATCAGATTAGGGTTAAAATAGAATCTAATTTCCATACGTTTTCATTCCAGAACCAACAATCACCAAATCAAGCTTCCAAACCCTAATCAATGGTTATGTATTGTGCTTGTGGTAGCTCGTCCATTATTCTCATTTCGTCGATATCAAAGAATTCTGGGCTTCGATTTTATTGTTTTTCACGTAAAGTAAGTTTCTTCATTAAATTTCTTTTCATATTATTAATTTGGACATAATTTAGATGTTTATTTATACTCTACAGGTTGGTAAGAGCTGTGGTTTCATTGGATGGGCCGATCCTCCAATTGAAGAAATTTCACAAGATAAAGTTGCCCAATTGTCTCGATGGAAGAAATTTGTAATGTTTAGTTGATTTTGTTTCAGTTGTTATTGGTTTTTCAATTAAATTGTAGTTCAATTGTAATGAGATAGTTTGATCATTGATGTAACCCAAGATTATAATGTTGATTTTTAATAATAAAAAAAAGTGTGTTTTGTTAATGATTTGTTTATGTATTGTGTATGTGCAATTACAGACTGTTTTATGTATGTTAGTGTTTGCAAAGTGACTCAAATTGTAACTTGTTATTATGCAGAATAAAAACAGTGACTGTTTTGTGTATGTTTGTGTTTGCAAAGTCACTCAAAAATTGTGTATGTGCAATTGCAGACTGTTTTGTACCATCTAAGTTGAAAATGCACTATTGGGTGAATGATATCGGCTAAAAAGTCACGTTTTCACCCCGGTATTAAAGGCCAAAAACAAGAAAGATTCAAACTTTTTCAGCAAAATACCCACTTCGTCGGTTAGAATTGAAGAACAAGTAATTACGAAGATGGTGCAAAAAGAATCAAGAGAATCGTAGCTAAAACGAAGATTCTAGAGCGAAAACGGTGAAAGACAAGAAATCAAGTAACGATCCAGGAATTTCAGCTGACCAGGCCTGTCAAATAGCCTGCCAAACGGCTTGCCTGGCTCACAAACGGCCAGCCAAACAGCTTGCCTGGCTCAAAAACGGCATGCCAAACGGATCAAACAAACGGCCCTTGCAAACGGCTTGGCTTGGCAAACGGCCCCTGCAAACGGCCTGCCAGTCATTTGCAGGGAAAATTTAGGCTTATTTAAAGGGTCTTTGTCATTCATACCAACACACACTTCAATTCACTTCTTTCACTCTCTTGTACAATATTAGTCATATTTTCAAGGTCTTCGACTCCGTGCGGGAAGCCTAGTACTCGAAGAAGAACGCCGAAGATTGTATTAGGAGCGGTCTGGAGTCTTGAAGTTGTCACTTTTGTATTCGAAACTCGTTTAATCTACTGGTACTTCTATCCTTTATTTTTATATAATGTCTTCTATCATTATGTTCTGTGATATTGTTGCCATGATTAGCGAGTAGTTATCTTTAGTGTATGCTATGATGTAAGCAGTTATAATGCCGAAATAATGTTATGGTTTGTGTATGCCGTTGAGATGCTTTCCAATTATTCTTTAAACTCAATCGCTTTTCCAACTAATAGAACGTAGTTATTGTCTATGTTATTGGGAAGTCGCGAACCCCGATTCAGAGTACACTATCTATGTCACCCCTTGGTAAGAGAAGTCTATCGGATACAATGTAAGATCGACAGAGGCACACCGGTTGTAGTAAGTCTATCAAGCTTTGGATTCCGACTGAGGACTCTTTCGTAGTGAAACATCTGACTAGACCCTTAGTACATTGTCGGTCCCAGACCATGCTAATGTAGTCACCAAGAATATAAACTTCGTACGTGCATGCTGAAGCACATCGGTTGTTGTAAGCTGTACCTCTGCTAAGTAAGACTATAGAACCCGTCAGTGTTGATTAATACACTGCACCATAACGCGGTCTCAAGCATTGCACCCCGCTTGAGGGATTCTTAGTTAATTAAGGAACTGTTTGTTTAGACACATAAAGGATGGGACCGTTAGGATAACCGAACGTGTTCATGGAAGTCAGCTTGACTTGGCCATGGTGTTCTTTATGGTTGAACTCTTTTTAAGGGCCTAACTATCTTTTAAAACCAATCACTAACGAAAGCATTGAAACACATCACGTCTCTCGGATATGGTAAACCATGTATTCTATTATGCTTAAGAAAGTTTAGACCTTTGTGGAATGTTAATACGTCACCCAATCGAGTCGCTCAATTAGATGAGCTGTCTGAACGTGTATGCCTGTAGTCAGACTGCATTGGCGTCGGGGGTAAGGGACGTTGCTGTCTATTCAGAATCTTCAAGCCTATCGTAGTACCCAGTAATATGTCTTATGACAGGGCGTTTAGGACCAGTGTAATGAATACAAGGCCTCTGCCTATTCATGAGCCAGCATTCCATAATCTCGACAGAATAACTGATGAAATCATAGTATGCACTTACTTTAACCTTATCTGAATTACGAATTTTATCGCATTTACTTTATCTGTCTTATAAATTAGAAAATCCCAAAATTAAGTAACCACTACTCCTTCATAACTATCTTAGGCTTAAATATAGGTTCGATTCTACTGATATCTCAAAAATACGACTCTAGGTCATACTTCCCTTACTCATACTAAGGAGTAGTACGATTTAGGCCCCGCTAAATATAAATTTAAAACAGTACCCCCCATCTTGGTGGTTGATTCTGACGCGTTGCGACCTGACGGCACCGCACAAATAAAACCGTCCGTTTCGGCCATATCAAGAGGGAAGCTAGTTTTTGGCGCCGCTGCCGGGGAACTGGTATCAGACAATACTGCTATCTATCAAACTTATTCACAAGCATTTAGTGGTGTCTAAGAAAGACAATTATACACGGACTTGGTTGTTGGATTTTTTGAACAGTCTCCAATTATATTGGGACCAAAAGGATCCTGCCTCTCCGTAGTCAGCCTGGCCACTTGGTTTGTTGAATAGTTCGTGCGGAGCTCTGCTATCGAAATACCAGGGAATCAGTAGCCAGGACCAAAAACATACTCAACCTTAGGATAGTTAGTTAAATTAGATTACTTTAAACTAGACTACTTTAGATTAGACTACCTTAGATTAAGACTATCTTAGATTACCTTAGACTACTTTGGAAATTTAGTTTATCTGATCAAAATTAAAAACAAAAAGGCATACCCAGTGTATGACCCAAACCCGATCTAGACCAGGGCCGTTGTTATTCGTACCTGATCCAGACGCAATAATCTCTAAAGCACACAAGGAAGCACTAATCAGAAATTGAATGGCGTTACGCGTTACTTTAGCAGAATGACATCATTAACTTCAAACAAAGTCATGATGAATCTCTTTACACTGCATGGGAGCGATTCAAAACCCTGCTGAAGAAATGCCCTAATCAAAAGCTAGAACGGTCAGCCAAAATTTGTACCTACTACAATGGTCTTACGGTAAATCATAGGACGACGATCGATGCAGCAGCTCAAGGGAATCTGATGAACCAAACCACAGACGAAGCATGGGAGTTGCTCGAGAACATGACAATGCATCATCATGATTGGAACAGTGGTGAAACAACTTCATCATCTGCCCCACTCTCTGAACTTAACAATCAAACGGAGGCCATCAAATCCCTCACGGATAGGATGGAATCTCTCGCTAAACAACTCAGAGAATTGAAGATGCAGCCGCAGCAGGTCAACCAAGCTCAGGCTTGTGTAAATTGTACCAACCCGCAACCCACCGAAGAATATCAAGTTGAGTACGAAAACCCTGACGGTTCAGTCTGTTACGTTCAATACCCAGCTCGTCCTCCAAATCCGGGATTCAATCAACAACCTAGGGTTAATCAATTTCAATGAAGCAACAAGCTTTTTCGCTATCGTTACCCACCTTATCCAACCCAACAATCTCAATTGACCTATGATAAACCACTTCCACTCACTGGTCCCCCAGTCGAGGAAAATTCCCCTACCACCCAGATTACAAAAGAAACTAACCCCACTCTCGGAGCTGATGATCAGTTGACTCAGTTCATTCAAGGACAACAACAGCTAAATCAGAGAACTGCAGCCAGAAAAGATTAGACGGAGACACTAATAGGAAATCAATTGCCTCTACTCAAAAGTCTGGAGACGCAGCTCGGACAGTTATCACAACGCCTTGAAACCCGACCACATGGAAGGTTACCAAGTAATACTATCCAAAATCCCCACATGGAAGAAGCTAAGCAAATGGATTCCGTAATCCCAAAGGAAGAACCACGGAGAAGGTCAGCTAGGCTCAAGAACAAATCAACATATACTCAGAAGCTGATCCCTACAACTCAAGTTCGTGTACCCTATCCTGGAAGGCTACAGGAGGAACCATCCAAGCTTGATTCCTTCAAACTTGATGGAAGATTCATGGATACCATGTCCAAAGTTCCCAATCAGAAGAGGTACATCCGAAGGCTTCTCTCTACAAAGGAGAGGATACCAGATTCTAACAAAATTCCACTGAGTGAAGAATGCTCTGCATTACTCAGAAACTCTCTACCACCAAAGCTTGGAGATACGGGCTGATTCGTTTTCCCGTGTTCAATCTACCAATCTGGAACCATTCATGCGCTAGCAGATTTAGGAGCAAGTATCAACCTAATCCCCTACTCTCTCTACAAGAGATTAGAGTTAGGAGACTTGTCACCAACTAAAATGACAATTCAACTTGTCGATCACACAATTCGATATCCTAAGGGCATAGTTGAGAACGTCTTGGTGAAAGTTGACAAATTTTTGTATCCTACGGATTTCGTAGTAATGGATATTAAGGAAGACCTACACACACTAGTAGTGCTAGGAAGACCTTTCATAAATTCGGTTAGGACTGTCATTGATGTGTACAATCAAACCTTGATCTTGCGATCATATGGGGAGAGCGTTACCTTCAAAATTGACCGACCAACCGATCTTTCTGGACAAGCAAAGATTTTTGCTATTTCCACCAGAAGGATCACTTCCGATGACGAGTCTTCACCACCAGTCAATGATATCGAGATGGGTGTCAAATCATAGTATGTTGAAGACCCAGAAATGGAATAAGAAGATCTCAGCGAAGAAATAGAGGAAGAGGAGGAATTTGAAGAGGAAGAGGAAATGGAAGACATAAAAGAAACTGCGATAGTACCCTCTCTAAGCATTAAGCATCACGATGAATTAATGAGGCTTGAGACGGAAGATCACAGTTTAATCATTCATTTCAAGAAGAAGACTGACAAGGCTGTGGTTAAGGATATAGAAATTGACCCTGCAAGTATCAAAGTGGAGAATCAGAAAACTGAAGAAACTCGTTCATCAGACGCATCCTCAGAAGAACACTATACCAATGATGATGAGGAAGAGTAACATGAAGACATTCTGAATAACTCACACTCTCCAACCGAACCAGATCAAGGGGAGCCGGACTCTTCTTCAGATCGGATTTCGGTCATATCTACACACGTAGACATGATAACCTTCATCAATGATATCGATGAATTTGAAGATATTCTGGAAGCCATCTGTAAATCAACAATTGATTTCACGCTACGCTTAACATAACGAATTATGGCTATCCGAGAAGAATACAACCTTTATCTCCAAAGAGAAGACAATGATGTAGAAATCCTAGAAGAATGCATTCAAGACTTTATCAATACTTTTCTCGATCATATCTACCGAGAAGAAAGGCAACGAGAGCACAATTCAGTGGTTCGCACTATTCTTGAGACTAGATTCTGTCGAGATCAGAAGATCATTTACTCTAAGGTTTATAACGCCTTAGCCGGATCTGCACTTCCGTTCTCAGCAAATCAACGAGCACTACTGACTCTCATCCAGAAGCACATGGATCTTTCCACCGGACGCCCGACTTATCACTCTGATTTGCAAATGATCAAGGATATTCACAGCTTTTTCTCTCTCTTAGAAAGAGATAATTTCGAAAGCACGCCAGATAGGCTAGTGATTTATGTAACAATTGATTACCATGCTGATCTGATAATCAAAGAGTTAAAGACGCAGTTACAGAGGAAGTAAGGCGCAACAATCCGTTCTCTCATCTTGGACCAGATCGAGTCAACATTGCCACCTATGTTACGAAGCAGATATCACGTATCTTCCATGAATCCACATATCCAAGTTTCACATTCAAAGCCGAATGTCGGGAGATATACTCAAAGATGGTGATATTAATGCTCGGGTCAGGATTGCTGTTCACTTCTTTTCAGCTTCGTCTTTTAACAAATCTGTGCAAAGCAACAGACTCTTACTGTGGAGATCACCATTCCGAATACTTCGAGATTCTAAAGATACAGTTTCTAACATTGTTTGAAGACCTCCGAAATGAGCATCCCATCAGAGAAACAATAATCACCAGCACTGCTTCTACGATTGACATTCATGGGTCAACTAGTAGAGCCGTGGATCATATTCTCATCGAACTTCAAGACTTATCACGAGCTGAAACTGCGCACTACTTATCTTTCAGAAGATCTTCAAGAGAAGTACCGGATCTTCTACCACTATTGGTCCGACACTTTCTCAGGATTTACCCACCAAGACTCACATTCTCTCGAGAAGACCAAAATTACAACCATCAGTGAGGAATGTTTGCTTTTTAAGGCATCACTACGGTCGAGCCAGCGACCTTAAACCAAAGCGCTTCTCGGGAGGCAACGCGTGCAATAAAGTGGAGTAGAAGAATAAAGGATGACAAATGAACCGATCAATAAAAGATGCAAGGATTGAAAGCCGGCCACATCTGCTAGGGATATTTCTTTCTTCCCGCTACTAGCTTAAAATTTAAACTATGCCACATCCTAGCTTATCACTAAGTGTGGGATTACAACCCAATTAAGCACTAGATAAATACTCCCAATTCTTCAACTAAAACTCCTAAGTGTGGGATACACTAGGAACATTGAGGACAATGTTCGTCTAAGTGTGGGATGTTGGCATAATCTTTTTATGCTATATTAAAATAACCCATTACGAAGATTCCAAGTTCTTAAGCCAAATGTTAAAATTTTTAACAAAAGAAAGCCTTTTCGAAAAAGTATTTTTGAAAACCTGAAACGTTTGTAAATAAAAGTAAGGCTTAAGTAGGGTGAAAATCTTGTTAGGTTGAACCAAATCTCTAAAAGAGCATTGCATGACTAAGGCATTATCGACCTAAATTGATTATGGTGAGGCACCCCAAATAAGACCAGCATTCACCTTTAATGCTTCACTGTTTTTCGTTGAGAGTGCCGATGTCTGTACTCAGAATCAGAACTTGCTTTAGATCTACATTTTCAATGCAGCGAAACGTGATTCGGTTATAATCAAAAGAGCTAGCCATTTGTCAAAAATAAGCCTTTCGCACCTCCACTAATTCTACTCCACCACCACATCCACATCCACATCCACATCCACATCCACATCATCTTTACTATTACTCGAAAAATCCAGAAAATGAGATTCCTTCCAAAAACCCAATGTTACTATTACTTAAGAAAGTTTAGACCTTTGTGGAATGTTAATACATCACCCAACCAAGTCGCTCAATTGGATGAGCCATCTGAACGTGTATGCCTGTAGTCAGACTGCACAGGCGTCAGAGGGTAAGGGACGTTGCTGTCCATAATCTCGGCAGAATAACTGATGAAATCATAGTATGCACTTACTTTAACCCTATCCGAATTATGAATTTTATCGCATTTACTTTATCTGTCTTATAAATTAGAAAATCCCAAAATTAAGTAACCACTACTCCATCATAACTATCTTAGGCTTAAATATAGGTTCGATTCTACTGATATCTCAAAAATACGATTCTAGGTCATACTTCCCTTACTCATACTAAGGAGTAGTATGATTTAGGCCCCGCTAAATATAAATTTAAAACAGTACCCCCTCTTGGTGGTTGATTCTGACGCGTTGCGACCTGACGACACCGCACAAATAAAACCGTCCGTTTCGGCCATATCAGTGAACTTTGTAACCAATTTAATGAAACCACAGTGACCATATCAGTTTGTGAATTTGAGACTAAAAACAGTGACCATATCAGTTTGTGATAATTGGAGCAACTTTGAGACTAAAAATTGGTGCAACTTTGAGGCTAAAAACAGTGACCATATCAGTTTGTGACCATATTATGCAGACTAAAAACCCATTATAACCTAAATGTCTGTTGTGGTACACTTTGATTTAAATTTTACACTTTGTGACCAATTCACCAACATTGACCTGCATTTTACAGTTGACCTACACATTGACCAACATTGACTTGCATTTTTCATTTAAATGATACACTTTGTTACAGTTGACCAACATTGACCTACATATATAACCTGCATATTAGAGTTGACCAATATTGACCTGCATATTATAGTTGACCAACACTAATAACATGCAAATTACAGTCGACCAACATTGACCTGCAGACTCAAGCATTGCAATTGACTAACAGACTTAAAAAGTTGCATTGCAATTCACAAAAAAACTTAAAACATTGCATTTCATCAACTATATTCTATTCATCAAGTACTTGAAAAAGACTAAAACAATTCAAAATAATAAAAACAAATGAAAATACTTAAAGGTTTCAATAAACTTAGTCAATTACTTGACTTCCAACACCTTGACTTGTACTTGCACCTGCTTTTCCTTCACTTGCACCTACTTATCCTTTACTTGCACCTGATTTTCCTTTACTGAACATTATTTTCCACAACCGCTTGAATTATGTCCCATCACACCACATTTTTTACATGTTTTACTTTTCTCAGCTCTTGTTAACTTTCCATTCATGACCATGGGTTGCTCAATTTTAATTGCACTATTGTCTATTTTCTTCTTGACAATGGGTTGCTCGAACTCATCAGCACTTTTTGTTCTTTTCTTCTTTGGTCTACCTACTTATTTTTTGTGATGAGGAGGTAGAAGTTTAATTGGACAGTCACTCTTTGGCCATGAAACAGATCCAGTAATAGGTTTAACCTTGAATGAATACACCTCCCTCCATGTTTCTAACTTATACACTGGTTACCCAATCCTCATGTTCTCCAACATTTTTAGAATTATCTGACATGTTCCAAATACTAGCAACTGCATGCTTAGATGGCAACCCAGTCAACTCCAATTTCCTACAAGTACATGTTTTTATTCTTAGGTCAACAACTTGTTTGTCTAAAAAAACATCCATTACTTGGAATCTGTCTCCCCCATTCCAAGTAGCATTATACCTATTAGCAGCCTTCTTAATCTTTTCAAATATTCTAGTGGTTGTAGGTGTCAATGGACCAGGAGATTTAGCAATGACCTTTTAAACTGTTACAATCCTTCTCATAAGGTATTACCTTACATACTCTAAACATGTGAAAACTGGTTTGCTCTTCCATCCACCAACTTGCTATTGAAGATCTCACGCACATTATTCAATAACATATCACATACTGATCTACCTAAAAAGTGTGACCTGCTCTAGTGTTTTAGTTGAATAGCCATCAAGAATTTATATGCACCTTCACTTTCTTTTTAAGCTCCTCCATTGTTTCATTAAATTCTTCTATGGTTGTCCTTGTAGCACATTTCCATACCAAGTCCTTGATCACTGGTCCCTTAAACTGACCCCTCATATTTTCATAAATATGTCTCATACAGTATCTATGCTCAGCTTATGGGTATATCCTAGCCATTGCTAGTATCAAACCCTAATCACAACATACAATATAAACTTGCTGTAAATAAAAAAAAACTTGCTGTTAATTAAAATTGTTTAAAAAAAATTACCTTCTGCCTACCTGATATGAAGGTGTAGTTGTTGTTTGAGTCCAAATCTAAATCATCACCAAGACACTTCAAAAACCATCTCCAAGAATCACTTGTTTCAGCCTCAACAATAGCATAAGCTAAAGGAAATATACCATTGTTAGGATCTACTCCAACATCACTCAAAAGTTGTCCTTCATATTGGCCCTTCAAAAAACATCCATCAAGAGCTAATATCTCTTTCTTACAAGCTTTATATCCATCTTTTAGTAGGCCCAAACAAATGTACACCCTTTTAAAAACCCTTATATCTGATGATGGGTTTGGTTCAGGATGTACTTCTATTCTTGTAGGTGTGTTTCGATTCCCTTTCTGCAACTCCAAGCAATAGTCTCTAACTCTTGAATATTGTTTCATGTTGTCACCAATAATTACTTTCTTAGCTTTTGACTTGGCCCTATATGCAACCATCTTCTTCACTCTCAATTCATATTCTGTTGTCATGATCTCTTGAATTGCACATGCCTTAAGGTCTAGATCAACTACTAGGATTTCACCAATTTGTTTGGATATAAAAGTAGATGATAATTGTTTAAGATTCCTCTTTTGTTGACAAGTATGTTCTTCATGTAAGGTCTTGACAATCAATGTGTCATGATTTTTACCTTGTGAAAGCATGTAAAGTCCAAGGACATATAGGTTTTCCGTTGGCTACTCCTCCTTCAAAACATCTAACTCTTACTCTTTTCAAATCATTCTTCACTGGTTTCAAATCCCTTCTTGTTTCAATTGCATGTTATCTTACCCTCTCTTTGATTTCTGTTGTAGTTGAAAACTCTTGCCCAACATAAAACTTGTGATAACACACTTTCATTGTTTCATCTTCATAAATTGATCTTATATCTTGCAAACCTCAACTTTCTTTCAATATCCACTTTGTCACACTCATTTCCATAATCAAATTCATCAAAGTCCAAGCCTTCAGCTTCAACAACATCCCCATTTACATCATCAGTATCAAAAACTATGATTGGTTTTAACTCTAGATCATTAATCTCATCATCATCATCATCATCTTGTCCATCATCTTCACTACCTAGTTCACTACCTTCTGCACTACCATGGTCACTACCTTGTTAACTACCATTTTCACTACCTTCTTCACATAACTTCTTACACTTAAGTGCAGTTTCACCTACAGCAAGCTCCACATCAATTTCATCAATCAAACTACCACTTCCTATACAACTAACCCCATGTTCAACATACACATCAATGTATTGATACTTAGGAATGTAACTTTGAATCTTAACAACATCACATTAACTAGTTAAAGGACACAAACCGTTTTCCAAATCACTACCAGGTATTCTAAAATGATAATACATAACTTCATCACCAAAATTACCAATCTCCTTTACAATGGCATTTAGCTTTTCCATAGAAAATGAAGAACATTAAACAAAATCAAATGGATTTAACATTCCACCAACATATTGGCTTTTAGGGTTATAGATGAATTGACCATGATGATGTAAGTTGATGGCAAAAAGTTCTTTGTAGGTAAATGAAACAAAACAAAAAAAACAATGATCATTGTAACAGTAATCATTAAAACCTAAATATTCATTAAACAAAAAAAAATGCTGAATCAATGTAACAGTAATCGTAAAACCCTAAATATTTATGAAACAATTATTTGGTAAACATACTAATCATAAATATCATTGTAATCGTAATCACAAACATCATGTCTCTTAAACCAACCATCATTATCCGCCATTAAATATGTATACACTTTGCTGTGTACTCGTCAGATATGAGTATGGATGATGAATGAAACAGTAAACACGTACATCACGAATATGAAAGGTTTTTTTTGAAATCACGTGACCTGCACATGATAGAATACTAGCGTCCACACTAACAGACGTTACCACAGGATGATTTTGGGACTCTTTTTTGCAATTAGGGAGGATTTTATCAGATTATGTAATACAGGGACGATTTGGGCTAAAAATTAGAATCACAAGGACTTTTTGAGCAATTTTGTCATTAAAATTTGTTATATTATTTTACTTTTTCTCAAACGGACGTATATTTACAATCTTTTTTATTTTAACTGTGAGTTATAGTCGAATTTAATATTTATAAAATAAAATATAAATTTGAGTGATTTAAAAATAATTTTCAATACAAATGAACTATAAAAAAACAAAATGACGTATTCATATATTATATGCTTCACCGTTGACGTACAATGACAACCATCAAACTATTCTATCCATTCGTCAGTATACCAAGGGAATATGCATCTCAACCCATAAACACACCCTTTTTCACAAATCATAAGCGATCGATCATGAAAACAAGACGTGATCGAGGGAATCTACTCAATAATCACAAAGTGCACATCCGATGTTCTGAATCTCCAAGCACCGCGCCGAGAGATTTAACCTTGATGTACTTCAGTTAGTCAAGTTTTTTTACGCGTCGTTAAGCGTAAAGGTAATCTAAAGTATTTTAGGAAGAGTCTTAATATCTGTAATGTTGTAGCCTAAATCTAACGTCACTTCTGCTATTAAAAGGGTAGTAGTTGTAGTAAGACCCGTGGCCGTTCTTTAAAAAACGGCGAATTTAAAGTTAGTCGACTCAAAAATCTTTGATTAATTAGATGGGGTTTTAAAATGATTTTAGAAGTCAGGTTTTATACTTTTGTAATTTAATAAAATAAACTGCATAAAAGTAAATGAGGTGGAGGTTTCTCAAGGTATGCTTCGATCTGGGGCATGACCTCTATAACAGTGAATTGTGTTGGACTAGGTAGTTTAAGTATCTTAAAAGGCTAAGGGAGAGATAAGTTTATCTTAGAGGATGAGTCAATCTATCAAGCCTACCAGACTCTAGCTTGATGGTTGTCCAAAACTTAGGGTTAGGTATGTCAGGGTTGATAAATTCAATGTCGTAATTGTCGATTTGTCGAAAGTTCTCCTCAATTGACAGTTCAGAAAGAATAGCTCATCCTATTCTCTCTGTCATGAATGATGACGTTCATATCTAGGTATGGAGTGTTGAATAAAAAGGTCCACAAATGACTTGAGGTTTACCAGAATAAATTGACATTGTTAGACTAGTATTTGGCCTTTAGCCCATATTATTTGTATCATGAGGGCTTGACCCATTTAGATTGTTAGGGCTATTGGCCTATTTAAGGCTTGTATATGGTACTGAATAAGCAAGAAAATAACACAATCACTTCTCATAACCTAACATGGTATCATGAGCCGTATGAAAAACTCTTAAACCATATTTTTTATGATATCTCCTTCATCTCAGCTAATTCTTTCTGCCGTTCCTTTTCTTCCTCTTCTTTATGTTCCAAATCTCCTTTTATCCCTTCTATAATCACCATGGCACCAAACAAATATGACAAAATATATACCGTTACCTCTATCCATCACTTAATAACCGTTAAACTCAATCTTGAAAAGATAAACTATACACACTAGAAAAAACTTTTCGTAAATCATTGTGCAGGTTTTAATGTCCCAGACCATATATTGCACTAACCAACAATTGAAGAACGTTCTAATCTTGATTGGGTTAAAGCCGACACTGTCTTCTCCACATAGATATACCTCACCATCTCAGAATCCCTGCTAAAACATATCTTGAACTCTGAACCTACTGCAGCCTATGTTGCGTGGACTTTCTTATCGAAGTTGTTCATCAACAACATAGAAGCAAAAACACTAGAATTAAATACCGAGTTTCCTGGTTTGACCATTGGTAATCTGACCGTGGAAGAATACTTCCGAAAAATTGATAACATAGCCACACAACTTCAGAATCTTGGATCAAAAGTTAAAGATAATGATCTTGTTATGTACGTGCTAAATGGTCTCGATGTTAAGTTCTCGCATGCTAAGCATATCATCATTCATCGGGATCCTTTTATGACTCTAGATACGATTCGTTCCATGTTAAATATGGAAGATATAACCATTAATCGCACGCAACGACAAACTAATGAGGCAGCACCAAGCCCATCGAATCCTTCGGCCCTTATGGTGCAAACCAGCCCGAACAACTCCTAGGTAAACTCATCATTCTCTACTCCATAAGTTTGCCAGAATTTTGCCAAAGGTTATTGTCAGTTTACAAACTTGATATGACCGAAACGGACGGTTTTATTTCTGCGGTGTCGTTAGGCCGCATGACGTCAGAATCAACTATCAGGAGAGGAAGCAGTAGTTTTAAATTTATATTTAGCGGGGAATAAATCGTACGACTCCTTATTATGGTGAGTAAGAGAAGTATGACCTAGGGTCGTATTTTTTAAGATATCAGTAGAATCAAACCTATAATTAAAGCTTAAGATAATCCTAAAGTGAATGAGTAGTGGTTTATTACCTAATTTCGGGTTTTCTAATTTATAAGGTAAAATAAAGTAAATACGATAAAAAAAACAAGCCGTTTAGTGTGTCCGTATGCCAAGGCCGTATGGCAGGCCGTTTCCCATAGTGGCAGACCGTATGGCAAGCCGTATGGCCTGCCCTGGATCTGCTATTTTTTGCTGTATCGTAACTTGATTTCTTGTCTTTCATCATTTTCGCTCTAGAATCTTCATTTTAGCTCCGATTCTCTTGATTCTTTTTGCACCGGTTTTGTAATCACTTGATCTTCAATTTCTTCTGACGAAGCGAGTATTTGGAAATAAAGCTTGGAACTTTATTGTTTTGGGGCTTCAATACCGGGGTGAAAACGTGACTTTTTAGCCGATATCAAATATCCCACACTTAGACTTTGCTTGTCCTCAAGCAAACTTCTCGTTTTTACCTTAAGAAATCATTTCGGAGTTTCCTTTCTATTAGCCTAAGCGGTTTGCTTTTTATCATAAGAGCGAAAAGATAAGGTGAGTTATCTATGTTGGAGTTGAAACTATCTCCGCAAGCATGCGAGAAGGTTACATAACTTAGACTAGCTTTCAGGGGTCACTCAAATCACACAAGTATTTTACGGTTCCCTATAGATATAAGAAATGAATTTGCTCATATCCAGTGATGTTGCACTCATCGTCATTGGCTTGATAAAGACTCAAATCCTTGCTACTAATGTGAAAACGATAATAACCATAGCTTCTAGGTCATTTGTCAATTTGGAAGGATGGAAAGGAATTTTGGAGTGGTGGTAAAGTTGTTTTAAGGGGGTGAAAAAAAAGGTAACGTAGTCTTTTTACAGACTTTTATTCAAAATTTCGAAAATGTAAGATAGATAGGAGTGCTGATATTTTTGAGAAGCACTTTCGGTCAAGTTCTTCTTCGGCGTTTCTCTTTATAAGTTCTGCTCCTTTTTCAGAACTTTGAAAATACACATTTTTTTCCTTTTAAGGATTTTATATCGAGAAACTTTCTGCCGGTAAACTTTTTGTAAGACCTTTGCCGTGATACTTGAGAGATTTATAACATCGTGTTTTCGGAAGGAATCTTATTTTCTGGATTTTTTGAGTGATAGTATAGATGATGTGGATGATGGCTTGATGTGGTAGAAGTGGTGGAAGGTGTGAAAGGTTTATTTGACAAATGGCTAGCTCTTCTGATTATATATGAATCACATTTCGTTACTTAGAAATGCAGATCTAGAGTAAGTTTTGATTCTGAGTACAGACATCGGCACTCTCAACGGAAATAATGAAGCTTTAAAGAAGAATGCTTACATGGTCTTATTTGGGTACTTCACCATAATCAATTTAGGTCGATAATGCCTAGTCATGTAATGCTCTATTAGAGATTCGGTTCGTCCCAACACGATTTCTACCTTACTTAAGCCTTAATTTTATTTACAAACGGTTTAGGTTTTCGAAAGTACTTTTTTGGAAAGGCTTTCTTTTGTTAAAATTTTTGAAATTTGGCTTAAGAACTCAGAATCTTTGTAATAGGGTTTAATACAGCATAAAAGATTATACCAACATCCCACACTTAGACGAACATTGTCCCTAATGTTCCTAGTGTATCCCATACTTAGGAGGTTTAGTTAAAGATTTTAGGAATATTTGTCTAGTGTTTGTTTGGGTTGGAATACCACACTTAGTGATAAGCTAGGATGTAGCATAATTAAAAATTTGAGCTAGTAACGAGGAGAAAGGAGTACCCCTAGCAGATGGTCATAGTTGCTTGTGAAGAAACTGGCTGGCTTGTGAAGATAGGTTGTTTCAGCTATCTTGGAAGTTACGTCCTTTATTGATCGGCTCATTTGTCATCCTTTATTCTTCTACTCTACTTTATTGCATGGGTTGCCTCCCAAGAAGCGCTTTTGTTTAAGGTCGTTGGCTCGACCATAATGATGCTTAAAAAGCAGACATTCTCCTCTGGTAGTTGTAATTGTGGTCTTCTCGAGGGAATGTGAGTCTTGGTGGATAGATTCGAAGAAAGTGCCGGACCAAAAGTGGTAGAAGGTCCAGTATTTCTCTAGAAGATCTTCTGAAGGAGAGATAATGTGCAGTTTCAGCTTATGAAAAACATTGAAGTCCGATGAGAATATGATCTACGGCTCTGCTGATTGATCCATGAATGCCAATTATCGAGGCAGTGCTCGTAGTGATTATTTCTCTGACGGGATGTTCACTTCAGAGGTCTTCAAATAGTGTCAGAAATTGTATCTTTAGTATCTCAAAATCTTCTGAACGGTGATCTCCATAGTAGGAGGATGTAGCTTTGCACAAATTTGTCAAGAGGCGAAGCTGAAAAGAAGTGAAAAGCAATCCTGACCCAAGCATTAATGTCACCATCTTGGAGTATATCTCCCGACATCCAGCTTTGAATGTGAAACTAGTATCAGTGGATTCGTGGAAGATACGTGTTATCTACTTCGTAACAAAGGTAACAATGTTGACTCGGTCTTGTTCCAGGTGTGAGAATGGATTGTTGCGTCTTTCTTCTTCCGCTACTACGTCTCGTAACTCTTTGATAATCTGATCAGCGTAAATCACTAGCCTGTCTAGTGTGATTTTGAAATTATCTTTTTACTAAGAGAACAAAGAGGCTGTGAATATCTTCGATCATTTGCAAATCAGAGTGATAAGTCGGGCGTCCGGTGGAAAGATCCATATTTTTCCAGATGAGAGTCAGTAGTGCTCGTTGGTTTGCTGAGAACGGAAGTGCAGATCCGGCTAAAGCGTTGTAAACCTTAGAGTAAATGATCCTCTGATCTCGACAAAATCTTATCTCGAGAATAGCGCAAACTACTGAATTGTGCTCTCGTTGCCCTTCTTCATGGTAGATATAATTGTGAAGAGTATTGGTAAAGTCTCGAATGTGTTCTTCTAAGATTTCAACATCATCATCTTCTCTTGATAGATAGCGGTTGTATTCATCTTCTATTACGTGATCCATTCCTTTAATCGTGGTGTGAAAAAAATTGTTGATTTACGGATGGCTTCGAGAATATCTTCAAATTCATCGGTGTCATTGATCTGAAGAAGAGTCCGACTCCTCTAGATCTAGTGCGGGTGAAGAATGTGAATCATCTAGAATGTCTTCATTTTGCTCTTCCTCGTCATCATCGGTATAGTTTTCTTCTCTGTATTCGTCTGATGAACGAGTTTCTTCAGTATTCTGGTGTTTCACTTCGACACTTTCTGGGTCAATCTCTATATCTTTAAAATCAGCCTTTTTCTTTTTGAATCGAATAATTAAACTGTGGTCCTCCTGAAGGTATTTCGTATGCCCGAGAGACATATAAAATTAATGTGGCTAATATGTTATGATCCAAGTCGGGTCATACCCAATAACAAGCTTACCGAAACCTTATTCGTATTTGATCTTAGCGATTGGATCGTTGATTAAATACACGACACTTGAACTTTAAGAAAAATGGTTTTCTGAAATATTACTTGATGTGTATATATATATATAAATTATGAAATAATTTATATAATATGGAATTAATTATTTATAGGTTAAATAATTAATTTATGTTGCATTTTATATAAATTGGTATTATATAATAAAATGTACATAAAAATTAATATGGAAGTTTTATAAAACTTAATTTATAAAATCTAACTTTTATAAAATTAAATTTTATAAAACTAATGGGTGGCATGGGGAGTGTAATCTCACATGCTAAGATTCCTTTTTTGGTCTAATACAAGTCCCATTTTCCATATACATGTAAGGCTTGACTCATTCAAGCACACACTTGCAAATACACATCAAAAGATCAAAAAAAAAAAAAAAAAACTGCACAAACTCATTTCTTTTTGCTGCTGACTGCCGTGACCTTTGGAGTGTCAAAGGGAGTTCAAAATTTGATCTTTGCAAGCTCTAATCAAGTGTTAATAAATCCTAACTAAAGTACAAAGGTTTGGTATTAAAAGGCTTGGGGTATTACACACTTGAGGCTTCAAGTTAGAGGCTATTTTCCATCATCTTCATCTCCATTTTCTGCTGTCCAATTCAGCCCTCAATTCATCATTGAGGAGGTATAATCTTCTTCCTTTATTGTTATATGTAAGCATATGTTCATGGCTTGATATTAACATGGAATTTAACTAAATGGCTTAACATATAAATATGAACTTTACTTTATGCTTCCGCTTGTTTTAAACATAATTGAAATTGGTTTTGTAATTATGTTTACCTTAAGAACATGTTTTATGAACTTGTTAAATTCCATCAATGGTTTCTAGAGCCGAAGTCTATGAAATATGCTTCTTATATATGACTTTAAAAACCACCATATTTGCATTCTAGTAACATGCATGAAAGTAGAATGTAAAAATATGTTCGGGTTTGGGTGGTTCTTGGTTTGGCCGAATTCTAGGGAGTTCCAAATGGGTTTGGAACTTGCAATTTGGTCATTTTTTGTTGTATGTTGTTGTTCACAATCAAGCCTAGACCTTGTGTTTGAATGGTTAAATGTTTGGTTGTTTTAATTCATTCATTTGGTGTGTAATATTAATTCATTCATTTGGTTTGTAATATTTATTCATTTGTTATGTAATTTATTTTATATTTGGTATGTAAAATAGATTAGGTTGTATTTCATTTTCTAGAGAAAAATGTATTAGGATATATTTTTTGTAAAGAGAATGAAGATGCACAAGGTGGAGCAAAGGAAGAACACATGCATTTGGATGCAAGATTTAGTGGGAGATGTTAAAATCTCCTATTTTGTGTAATAACCCCTTAACCGGTGACATTTATTTTCGGCTAAACAAATGTCTACCAAATTGGCTTGATTGTGAACATATTTGTTTTGCATGCGTGGTTGTTTGTATAATTGTGGATTGTATGTTTTTATGCTACAAGTTAATCACACAAGTTAGTAACAAACTAAAATGACAATTTAATTGGTTAAATTAGACATTATTAACGACATGCAAAACGACAATTTAATTGGTTAAATTAAAAGTGGCATAAGGACATTGATAAACGGTTATTAAGAACATGATAAGGATCACATATATAAAATGGTTTATATCAAGTAATTGGCTTAATTACAAAGACATGAAAATGGTTTTTCATATGTACCATACACTAAATGCATGTTGGTGTATGGCATAAAAGTTTTCTCAAACTAGAATTAACGAAAACTTAAAATCCCTATATTAACAAGGTAAACAAGTTAAACGCCATCCTTATTGTGTGACACTTAGGCATACTAGGGAACTCATGATGGGATAAAGGTCACCTAACCATTATGAGTAAACTAATATGATTAAGGTGAATTTGGCACACTTGTGGGATAAAGGTCACCTAACCACTTGTATGTTGAATTTACACGTTTACACAAGTAGGACGACTTGATTTGGGAATCATGAACTTAGGGTCACCGAAGCATGAGGAACAAATAGGCGTTGATGGGATAAATATGCCATGCAAAAGGATTGCATGATCCCATAACTTAGAAGTTACAAAAGGATTGCAATTGTCATATAATGACTACCTAACTAAATCAAATGATGGGATAAAGGTCACCTAACCAAAATTTGGTTTACCGTTGGATTCTAAAATTTAATAAATATCAATTGGATTTAAAGGGTACTGATTGTTAAATTAAAATTAATACTTAAACAACTTTGTTAAATTTTGTAGATGGCCGCCAATAACAACAACATTCCAAACGCACCAATCAACTTTAACAACCTATCGTTGAGGTCAATCCTCGAAAAGGAAAAACGCAACCATACGAACTTCATGGATTGGTTTCGCAATCTAAGAATTGTCCTCAAACTTGAGGATAGGGTGTATGTGTTGGAAGACCCCATTCCTGATCAACCGGACGAGGATGATACGGAAGGCATGGCTTATTGGGAGAAATATTGCACCGATTCGTTGCAAGTTTCTTGCCTTATGCATGGGACTATGATACCTGAACTCTAAAAGTACTTCGAGCATCATAGTGCATATGACTTGATCACACAGTTGAAGGAGATGTTCCTTCAACAAGCTCGTGTCGAGCTCTTTGAAACGGTCCGAGCGCTTCATGCATGTCGGATGGACGACTCCCAATCCGTTTCATCTTATGTCCTTAACATGAAAAGCCTAATTGATCGAGCGAACCGTCTAAATTGCAACATGTCTAATGAATTAGCCACGGACCTTATCCTTAACTCATTATCAAAGAGGTTTGACACATTCGTGTTAAATTATAACATGAATGGTTGGGATAAAAGCATTGGCGAATTACATGTCATGCTTAAGACGGCCGAAGTGAGCATGGGTAAAAGGGCTTCACCCATGTTTATGATCAATGAAGGTGGGTCCAAACCAATAACACTTCTAAGCCAAAGGAGGCTAAGAGGAAAGGACCCGCCTACCAAGGCAAGGGCAAGGGAAAGGGGAAGATGGTTACCCTAACCACCAACAAGAAGAAGCAAAAGGTTGCCGGTAAAGCTAACCCCAAGGAAGATCCATGCTTTGGTTGCGGTGAAATGGGTCACTGGAAATGCAACTGCCCGGTCTACCTAAAGGAGTTGAAAGAAAAGAGGGATGCAGGGCAGACATCAGGTAATGTATATATGGTATACATTGAGCTTAGTATTACTTCTTCAAATACATGGGTATTAGACACAGAATATGGAACTCATATTTGCAATTCTTTGCAGGGGTTCAAAAGAAGTGATCAAGATGCGGGAACAACAAGTCTCTTCATGGGAAATGGAGCAAGGGTGCAAGTGAAAGCTCAAGGAGACTTTGTTTTAAAGCTACCAAGTGGTTTGGAGATTATTTTGAAAAATGTTTTGTATGCACCCGATTTATCTCGAAACATTATTTCTGTATCCCGTTTGAAACAATATGGTTTTAATCTTAATTTCAGTAATGATGATATCCATGTTTCTTTAGATAATGTGTTCTATTTTAAGGCTTCGCCTTCGAATGGTATTTATGAATTGGTTCATGATGACACATCATACAATAGCTCAATATACCATGCAAACACCAAGAAACTCAAAAGGGATTTGAGTGATTCCTACTTATGGCATTGTCGCCTTGGTCACATAAACAAAAACCGAATGCATACACTTCAAAAGAATGGCCTTTTGAAATCAAGTGAGCTAGACTCATTTGATGTATGTGAATCTTGTTTACAAGGCAAAATGACTAAAGCACCTTTCAAAGGGACCTATGAAAGGGCTAAAGACTTATTGGGATTAATACATTCGGATGTATGTGGACCCTTTAAACCCATGACTAGGAATGGTGAAAGATACTTCGTTACTTTCATTGATGACTTCAGTCGTTTCGGATATGTCTACTTATTAAGACACAAGGACGAAACTTTTGAAGCATTCAAGGAATATCAAAACGAAGTACAAAATCAACTCAATAAGACAATCAAGGTACTTTGTACCGATAGAGGAGGTGAATACCTAAGCGATGCTTTCCAAGATCATCTTAGAAGTTGTGGGATTATCTCGCAACTTACTCCTCCTGGAACACCCCAACTTAATGGAGTTTCCGAAAGGAGGAACCGAACCCTAATGGATATGGTTTGATCTTTGATGGCTAGAAGCTCGATACCTCTATCATTTTAGGGTTATTGTCTATGCTCCGCGGCTTGTATTTTAAATATGGCCCCAACCAAGAAAGTGGAACGAACTCCTCATGAGATGTGGTTTGAAAAACCTCCATCTCTATCATACTTAAAGGTATGGGGATGTGAAGCTTATCCTAAGCGTTACGTCCCTAATAAGTTGAATGCTCGATCCACAAATTGTATCTGCATAGGATATCCCAAGGATGATATGGGATACTATTTCTATGATCCTTCCGAGAAGAATGTATTTGTTGCTCGGAAGGCTGAATTCCTTGAAACTAAGTTTCTAATGGAAAGAAATAGTGAAAAGAAGATATATCTTGAAGAGGTTCAAGATCAGGTAGATGATACAAAATTGGTTGACACTAGCACTCAACATGAAAATGTTGAGAATGATCAAATGGATGATCAAAGTGTACAAGACGTTCCCAGATCTGGTAGGATTATTAATCCTCCTGAGAGATATGGGTTTCTCATGGATGGTTGCTATGTGGTTGATTTGGATGAACCAACAAACTACCAAGATGCTTTATCAAGGATTGATAAAGATAAATGGCAGGAAGCCATGTACACTGAGATGCAATTCTTGTATGACAACCAAGTTTGGGAACTTGTTACACAACCTACTGGCTCAAGGCTAGTTGATTGTAAATGGCTTTTCAAAATGAAAACCGACATACATGGAAACTTGGATACATATAAAGCTAGACTTGTAGCAAAAGGTTTCACTCAAACTCAAGGGGTTGATTATGATGAAACTTTTTTGCCGGTGGCAATGCTAAAGTCTATTAGGATATTATTTGCCATTGCTGCTCATTATGATTACGAAATATGGGAAATGGATGTCAAGACCGCTTTCCTAAATGGATATCTTGTGAAAGATGTCTATATGGTTCAGCCTAAAGGTTTTGTTGATCCGAAATATCCTAAAAAGGTATGCAAGTTAAAGAAGTCAATCTATGGATTGAAACAAGCATCTAGAATGTGGAATCATCGTTTTAATGAGGAGGCTGAGAAATTTGGCTTCATTAAAAATGGTGATGAAGCTTGTGTATACAAGAAAGCTAGTGGGAGCACTATAATGTTCCTTGTACTATATGTGGATGATATATTGTTATTTGGAAATGATATTCCGGCAATGCAAGGTGTTAAAACTTGGCTAAGTAAATGCTTCTCCATTAAGGATCTTGGAGAAGCACAATACGTTTTGGGGATTGGGATCTACAGGGATAGATCCAAGAAACTGATAGGTTTGAATTAAAGTGCATACATTGAAAAGGTCTTGAAAAGGTTCAAGATGGAGAACTCTAAGAGTGGTTTGGTACCTATTCAAAGAGGAACGCTTCTTAGTTCATCTCAGTGCCTTACCATGAAAGATGAACAAGAGAGAATGAAGAGAGTCTCGTACGCATCTACTATTGGGTCAATCATGTATGCAATGATATGTACTAGACCGGATGTGTCATGTGCTCTAAGCTTGACAAGTAGATACCAGAATAACCCTGGAAACTATCATTGGATTGCGGTTAAAAGTATATTGAAATACCTTAGGAGGACTAAGGATATGTTTCTAATATATGGGTCTGGTGAAGAGGAACTCGCTATAAAAGGTTACGTGGACGCGAGTTTCCAAACTGATCGAGATGATTCTCGATCACAGTCCGGTTATGTCTTCACATTAAATGGAGGTACGGTCTCTTGGAAGAGTTCTAAACAGGATGTTGTTGCATTATCCACTACAGAGTCAGAGTACATTGCCGCCTCATTGGCAGCTCAAGAAGCTGCATGGATGAAGAAATTCATCGACGACTTAGGAGTAGTCCCTTCCATTCAGGACCCTCTTGAGATCTTTTGTGACAACGAGTGTGCGATTGCTCAAATCAAGGAACCTCGTGCTCACCAAAAGACCCGTCACATTGAGCGGAGATTCAACTACATAAAGGATGAAGTTGAAAAGGGAAAGATATGTATTCACAAAGTTCACACAGATCTTAATATAGCGGATCCTCTCACGAAGCTCTTACATGGAGCAAAACATGCAGGACATGTTTGTGCATTAGGGCTTCGATATTCTAGTGATTGGTCATGATCTATTTTAAGTATTGTAACAAAACGAAGTTGTTCAAACTCATTAATATAATTATGGTATTAATTTATTTTGAGTCATGTTCCAATTTTTCATATTTTATCCATGAATGAATAATTATTCTAAATTCCGTGGTCGATTACTTTTATGGGAACAAGTGTGAGGTTTAGACTATTATGAACTTGGATTGGTATACATTCACGGACTAAATGTGGGGCAAGGTTGCTACCAAGGTTCATAGATATTTGTGGGATACAAATATTGGAAGACCCGCCCTCAAGATTTACTAAATGGAGCCTTTGTGGTTGATCACATGTAATCTTGAGTAAAGGAGAATATCATTGTATCCTCTGACCTGAGATACATATTGGGTTCGGATATTTGCCAAGTATTGTGGCTTGATTCTTTCCTTCGCTATTCTGAAATATGGTAGTTCATAAGGAAGAGTTCAGGTATAGTGCAAGGTATATATTTAGGACGTATGTAGTCAAGATGGAATTTGTCCCTCTTATTCGTTGAGAGTCAGATGTTTAAGGCCTGATAAAGTTAAATCTAGAAGAGAGTGATCACTCTGTGTCTCTTGGATTTAACATGACATCTAGGACAAAAGGATGTGATGAAAGATTCACCTATTCATATTCGAGATGGGAACTCGAAAAGGATGATGTTATTGAATGGCACAAAGTCATAATATATTAGGGGTGATGGACGGTCGTTAGGTGGTATCCATCACTTGCATTAATTTCTTATGTTTCTCGTGCAAGTGGGAGATTGAAGGTATTTCATATGCTCAAGAGATATATTAAATTAATGTGGCTAATATGTTATGATCCAAGTAGGGTCATACCCAATAACAAGTTTACCGAAACCTTATTCGTATTTGATCTTAGCGATTGGATCGTTGATTAAATACACGACACTTGAACTTTAAGAAAAATGGTTTTCTGAAATATTACTTGATGTGTATATATATATATATATATATATATATATATATATATATATATATATATATATATATATATATATATATATATAAATTATGGAATAATTTATATAATATGGAATTAATTATTTATAGGTTAAATAATTAATTTATGTTGCATTTTATATAAATTGGTTTTATATAATAAAATGTACATAAAAATTAATATGGAAGTTTTATAAAACTTAATTTATAAAATCTAACTTTTATAAAATTAAATTTTATAAAACTAATGGGTGGCATGGGGAGTGTAATCTCACATGCTAGAGATTCCTTTCTTGGTCTAATACAAGTCCCATTTTCCATATACATGCAAGGCTTGACTCATTCAAACACACACTTGCAAATACACATCAAAAGATAAAAAAACAACTGCACAAACTCATTTCTTTTTGCTGCTGACTGCCGTGACCTTTGGAGTGTCAAAGGGAGTTCAAAATTTGATCTTTGCAAGCTCTAATCAAGTGTTAATAAATCCTAACTAAAGTACAAAGGTTTGGTATTAAAAGGCTTGGGGTATTACACACTTGAGGCTTCAAGTTAGAGGCTATTTTCCATCATCTTCATCTCCATTT